>NW_023270451.1:16248850-16364510 GCF_011800145.1 Mirounga leonina
GTGCCCAGTCAACTGTATTTTTTTTTTTTTTAAGATTTTATTTATTTGACAGAGACACAGCGAGAGAGGGAACACAAGCAGGGGGAGTGGGAGAGGGAGAAGCAGGCTTCCCGCCGAGCAGGGTGTCGGATGCGGGGCTCGATCCCAGGACCCTGGGACCATGACCTGAGCTGAAGGCAGACGCTTAACGACTGAGCCACCCAGGTGCCCAGTCAACTGTATTTTTTTTTTTTTAAGATTTTATTTATTCGACAGAGAGAGTCACAGCGAGAGAGGGAACACAAGCAGGGGGAGTGGGAGAGGGAGAAGCAGGCTTCCCGCCGAGCAGGGAGCCCGATGCGGGGCTCGATCCCAGGACGCTGGGATCATGACCTGAGCCGAAGGCAGACGCTTAACCATCTGAGCCACCCAGGCACCCCCCCCCTTTTTTTTTTTTAAAGATTTTATTTATTTATTTGACAGAGACACAGCGAGAGAGGGAACACAAGCAGGGGGAGTGGGAGAGGAAGAAGCGGGCTTCCCGCCGAGCAGGGAGCCCCATGCAGGGCTCGATCCCAGGACCCTGGGATCATGACCTGAGCCGAAGGCAGATGCTTAACGACTGAGCCACCCAGGCACTCCAAGAAATAATTTTAAATCAGTAATGGGTCTGATCTTTTTCTCTTGAGGTTTATAAGCTGAGCAGATTTTGAAATTAGAGTCGCAGAAACAGACCAGGGTCTTTGGAATTATCATATGATACCGTACAGTGATGTTTGAAGCTTTTTTGTAGTTTCATCCAAATTGTGACAAGAGTGGTTTGGGTAATGTTGGTTCTCTGGATGCTTAGCCCCTTGGTACCAGCTCTGCCCCTACTCCTTCCTGATGTTAGTTTTTATGTTTTTATGGAATAACAGAAATTTCAGTAGGTGGAAACTCTTGACTCCTTGCACAAAGACAACAGACTGTAAGTCACCTCAAGAACTCATGTGTTCTAGCTGAATCCCACCTAAAACCCACAGCAAGCTTGTGGGAGGGTCCTTCTGTTCTCAGAAATCTCCAAGGAACAGAGTTCATCCTTTCTCAGGGCCTTGCTTCCTTTCTCATAACTTTCATTATCAAAGAATGTTTGCTGATGTTTAACTTGGGAATACACCTACTTCCTCCATTCTGTCGCTAATGGTGATACACAGGTGGCCGTCTCTTATTTATTTTGTGAACGCCTTATAAAGCTGCCATGTCATTCCTCTGCATTCTACTTAGACGAAATCATCTCAGTTGTTTCTTGTTTGTCTTACTTTTTGGGGCACAGAACAAGTCAGCACTTTAGTTCTGTTAAATTTTTGTTTGGAAACTTGAAAATGCATCCTGTCAGCTCCCAAGTTCGAGATCTGGCTTTTCCACGGAGCTAGCCGTTACTGAGTGTCTGCTGTGAGCCAGTCACTAGGAAAATCAAGGCCATGACACCATGACTCCTGTCCCCGGCAGCTCAGAGTCCAGTGGGGGCAGGTAAAGCTAGCTCAGCTTCCTACTAGGGAATGTGATAGGTGTATTTGTTTTCTTTGAGAGAGTAAGTAACAGGAAAATGTAAGAAGAGAGTGGGCACTGAGAAATGAGGTAGTGCTTGAGGTCTCCAGAGAAATGTCACCTGAAGAAGCTAGAGTGGGCCCTAGAACAGGCTTTGATAGAGTCTTCCGAGAGAGGGGTAGGCAGAGAGGTCTTCAAGAAAGCTAGGAAATAAAAATAATGGAACAGCCTGGAAAATCGAGCTAGTCTGCGAAAGCGGTGCCTCCAGTCAAGCTTGGGCAGTAAGTATGTCAGAGGCAGAAGGGAGAGTGTGTGGGAACTCTGAAACTTACATAGCCAGAGGAAGGAGGCCAGGTGCCTGAGAGCGTGAAAGGCCTCCATCCGCTTATTGTTGGTTCTAAATAAGACTTTTACTTATTTTAAATAAATTCTTTGACTAAGGAGACATTTTTACAAACAGGAATCCATGCCTCATATCTGAGGGCCTTGGTTTTCTTATCTGGAGAAGGAAACATTGACGTGCCCTTCAGTAATAAAACTGTTCTATCTGATCTCAAGATGATTGCAGCTTTCAGCTAAGAATAGTACCCTGGGCCCATCGACATTTGTGACAGCAAATGTATGATAGTGATAGAAAAAAGAAGAGGCGTTTTTCCCTCTCTCTTCCTCTTAAAATCTCAACCCAAAGTTACCATGTAAGCATCTTGCCCAGGACGTAGTCCACTTTGCTTTCCAGTTTTCCAAACAGACACCATATTTGTGAGAAGACATCCCTGCCCTCCAAGGGCTCTGGTAGACCTGAGAACCTGAGACCAAGAGCTTGCTGCTCATCCCCCATAGGTATCTGAAGGAGGATGGAAAAGTAACTGTAAGGAAACTTTAGTGACTAGATCAGGAGTAGAACCCAGAGCCAGCTTCAGTTGTTTTAACAAAGTAAAATTTACCTCTGCCTTGAGAAACCTTTTCATTTAAAACTAAACAAAAGGAAACAAATAGAAAAATGCGCCATGTGTCTAGGAACACTGTCAGGATTGTATATAAGCATATTTGGGTGTTCTTAGACTATTATGAGTGTGTTGGATAAATTTACTCTTGTTCTTCTTGTTATTTATCAATTATTACTTCTTATGTTGATTTTACCTTCTGAACAAAAATCCTGACAGAAATATTTTAGACGATATTACCTAAATATTAAATAATTTATGTTGTCTCAATTACAGTGATTTGGATATGAAATAGATTATTTCATCCATGACTCATCTTTTATAAATTACCAAGTACATATGGAGATTTTTCATTTTTCTTGATTTACTGGATTCAGTTAAAGAACATAAAGGGAAAAAATAATCAGATTTCTATGTCTTTTCCATAAAGAACCTGCAAATGCACATTTTGTTTTTCAAATTCAAAGGACTAACGGGCAATATTTTGGTCCTGGTACGTTTGATGTTATGACAAAAATCCTGTAACTATGGGAACCCAAAAGAATGGAATCGAGTGTAAGTTTATTGCCCTCTTGTGGCAATTTGTAAGAATGGCTGTTTCTTTTCAAAATCTTGTTTTGATCCCTCCTTTTAAAATTTCAGCTCAATTGGCCTATAATAAGTATGTCCTAGCTGCAGGTTTTTATCGAATATATGCTCTGTGTGGACTCACTGCACTTATTGGAATTTATATAAATATAACAGAAAGGTGTCAATCCTCAAACAAAGTAAATAAAACATATACTTTTTAATAAGTTAAAGAATTACTAATGGCACATTGTCATATAGGGAGCCAGAATCTTCTAGGTACATATGGTGTCAGATTTTGCTTTCTTTACACTGTGTATCATCATGATGTTTAAACCCAATAAAAGTCCCTGATTTTCACATTCGACACTGACCTAATGCAAGAGGAAATAATACCCTGTATTATTTAAACAAAATGATCTGCTTGCCACTTAATCAGCATAGCCATGTGAACTTTGGCAAAAGGTGATGGTACTGTACAATTTTCTGGATGAGTTTGGCCAGTTCTTAGCAGGGCAGAGAGAATGTCTACTGTTGTATTTGGTCTACTGTTTTGAAAAGGCTCCCCCCAACTCTGATTCCTTAGGCATGTATTGTCAGTAATATCTTACAAAGTGCATCTGTTTATCTTTAAATTCCAAATGCAGTGTCGTCCAAATTCAAAAAGTGTACTTTGGTTGAAAATCTTACAGATGTGAGAGTAGCCGTTCTAAGGGTATATGAAAGTTGAGGACATGTGGAAGATGTTACAGCAGGAATGAAAGAATTTGGATAGAGGCAGAGCTGGAGGCCATTGTAATTATAGCTCAGGGAAATCAACTGATTTCACTAAGCCGTCAGTGAAAGATAAATACTATTTTATGCGTAACAGTTTGGATCTCAGGCAGTCATTTCCATAGAACACTGAAAAATGACTCCAGAAGATCCCACCTTGTCCCCCCTCAAATGCCTGAATGATAAGACACATTGCTTTAGCATCACAAGGGGCTTGATCTCAGTAGAAGAACCGTGTTCTTTAGAAGGAGTGGCTCATTGGGATCTCTCTGGGTGGAGCTGAAGCCATATGTAGATTAAAATGCCCTCCAGAGGATTCCTCAGTTGGCTGATAGTCGTCTCCAGCCTAAGAGATCAAAACCCAACTCCAGATTTATGCCCCCTCCCTGCATCCTTCTTCCATGTGCCTAGCCCATTCTGTCCTTCCTGCGGCTTTTCGCATTTTATTAACTGGGAATTCTCTCTCACGCGTTGCTCAGGTCAAAACCTTGGAGTCGGGGCACCTGGGTGGCTCAGTCGGTTAAGCGACTGCCTTCGGCTCAGGTCATGATCCTGGAGTCCCGGGATCGAGTCCCGCATTGGGCTCCCTGCTCGGCAGGGAGTCTGCTTCTCCCTCTGACCCTCCTCCCTCTCCTGCTTTCTGTCTCTCATTCTCTCTCTCTCAAATAAATAAATAAAATCTAAAAAAAAAAAAAACAAAAAAACAAAAAAACACCTTGGAGTCTTCACTGACACGACTCTTGCATATTCCATTTCAAATCTGCCAATAAATCCTCTTGGTTAGTTCTACTTCTGAAAAGTATCCAGAATTTGACCAGTTCTCATCATCTCCACCAATACCACGGTGATCTAGGCGGTTACCCTCTTTTTTCACCTGGATTACCGAGATAACTTCTCCATTTCTATCCTTGCCATCCAAAAGACTATTGTAACGTAGCAGTTGGAGCAATTATTTTAAAATTTAAGAGTGATTGTGTTTACCTCTCCTTAAGCCCCTGCAGTGGCTCCACATGTCTCTCAGAGTAAAAGCCACCGCCCCTAGAAGGCCTGCCTCATGTGGTCCCCACTCTTCCTCTGATCTCATTTTATGGCCCTCCCCTCATCCCCTTCCTCCAGCCACTCTGCATCCTTGATGTTCCTGGAGCACACATAGGGCTCAAGTCTGACATGGTCTTTGCATAGATATCCTTATGGCTCATCCCTTCACTTCTTTCAGATCTTTGTTCAAATGCCATCTTCTCTAGAAAGCCTTTCTCTAAGACTCTATATAAATCAGTAGTCTTCTTTCCTTGGTCTCTACACCCAGTCCTCTGGTACCATTTATTGCCCTTAACCTACTTTATTTTCCTCCCTAGAATTTTTCACCACCTCATATATATTTAGTTGTTGATGATATATATATATATATATTTTTTTTTTTTTGGTCTGTCCACCCTAGAATGTGCATCAGCACCATGAGGGCAGAGAATTGGTCTCTTTTGTCCACTGCTGTATCCCTAGCACCTAGAGCAGTGCATCATAGGTGCTTAAGTGTGCGCTGAATGAGCAAATGGGTGAAGAGGCAGCCAATTGGAGATGGGCAATTCAGGAACCAATCTGCCTGGGCTCGCTCTCTCCCTGCCTCTGTTCCTCCCGGTTATGTAATTTGGGCAAGTTACTTCATTTCTTTGGGCTTTGGTTTCCTTCCCTGTAAAACGAGTATAGGCAAATGTATGAGTGTACCTCCTTCACACATTTGTGGAAAGATGAAATGAATGTAAAGTTTTCAGCTCCTGGTAAGCTGTTGAAATGTGTCACCTCTTGTGACGAGAGCATCTTCTAGGTGTGTGGTAGGAAGGCAATTCTCGATAGAGCCCTGACGGTCTGCATCAGAACTGCCTGGGATTTGTTTAAAATGCAGCTTCCTGGGCCCTTCCAAGACATCTGAGGAAGGCCCTGAAAGTTTTACATTTTTGCAAGCTCTCCAGATGACTATTTGCATATTAAAGTTTTAGAATTATGTGTTGGAGGGCGCCTGGGTGGCTCAGTTGGTTAAGCGACTGCCTTCGGCTCAGGTCATGATCCTGGAGTCCCAGGATCGAGTCCCGCATCGGGCTCCCTGCTCGGCAGGGAGCCTGCTTCTCCCTCTGACCCTCCCCCCTCTCATGTGCTCTCTGTCTCTCTCATTCTCTCTGTCTCAAATAAATAAATAAAATCTTAAAAAAAAAAAAAATTATGTGTTGGAGGGAGGATAATGGACCACAATTATAGAATGATACTCCTGAACTTGGGGAAGGGTCAGGATTGTGGGGATTCAGAGGGAGGGGCCTTTCCCTCTTAGTGGTGTGTGTGTGTCTGTGTGGAGTGTGTGTGTGTGTCTGTGTATGTATGGTATGTGGTGTGTATCTGGTGGTGATGGGTGGGACTGGGAAGTGAGTGTTGAGAAATAAATTAGTTCTCTGGCAGCGGCTGATTTTAAAATGATCTTGTTCTGAGGCAAGAGTCGATAGCCATGCGTAATTATTTTCTTGTCCTTGGCAGTGGGATGTTCTATGATGGGAACCACACCTATCTCATTGAACCAGAAGAAAATGACACCTCCCCAGTAAGTGCTCCTTCTGTTTTCTGTGGCAAATGTAAAAATTGATATTGGGAGCTTTTCCCCTTCTTTTTTCCTCCTCTTTTTGTCTCTATATTTTATTTTCTTATTTTTAGGGTCAGGATAATAAATATAAATATATCCCATATATATAAAATTAATACTGACTCAGTCAAAATCACAAGTGGGTTTTCTTTTTTTTTAAGTCTGTTTTACTCTGTATATTGGAAATACTTTCTGAGGTGTTCTGAAGCCTCCATTTTTGTTCTTTCTCCACTATAATGTTCTATGATTTGTCTTAGTTTGCTCAGGCAGTCATAACAATATAGTGGGGGGCTTAAACAACAGAAATTTATTTTCGCTCAGTTCTGGTGACTGGAAGTCCAAGATCCAGGTGCCGGCAGAGTCTGTGTGTGTTGAGGGCACTGTCCTTGGGTTGTGATGGCCTCCTTCCTGCTGTGTGCCCACATAGCTGAGAGACAGAGCTGTGGTGTCTCTTCTTATAGGGACACCAGCCCCACCCCACCCTGAAGACCTATTTTAACCTTTATTGCCGTCTCATAGGTCCTGTCCAAATACAGTCACATTGGGAATGAGGGCCTAAACATATGGGTTTTGCGGGGGGACACAAACATTCAGTCTCTAACAGACCAACTCAATAGAAATGTGATTTTCCACCGCTCTTTTCTAGATTTCAGATTTTTCTCTGTTGCCCATTGTCTGTAGGGCCTTGTGCTGATGAAATGTAGGGAAATCTAAGTTTTCTTAATTCTCTCTTTCCTTTTAGTCGCAACATGCATTTTCCACAAATTAGAAAAGCATTGAGTTTATATTGTAGACTGCAGAGAAACATAATACACTTCCATTCTTGCTCTGTGCACACAGATATTCTTCCTTGTATTCAACATTGTTTACTTAGGCAAGTAATTTCTAAAAATATACACTGTTTTGCCTCCCATAAAGGGAAGTGATTTGTTTTTAGCTTTTTTTGTTGTTGTTGTTGTTATTTTTTTATTTTTTTTTTAAAGACTTTATTTATTTGACAGAGAGAGACTAGCAAGAGAGGGAACACAAACAAAGGGAGTGGGAGAGGGAGAAGCAGGCTTCCCGCTGAGCAGGGAGCCCTATGAGGGGCTCAATCCCAGGACCCCAGGAGACACTTAACTGACTGAGCCACCCACATGCCCAGGGGAAGCTATTTGTATTGTACTGTATTTTCTGGATGCTTACTGTTGACTTTTATATCATTTTGCTTGGACAGGTGAAGTTTTTTACAACAATATCATGAAACTTGACTGTTTATGACATTCTATTTTTTTTGATTGAAAGGAGCCAGAAATAATTATTTGAATGTTCATTAATTTTTCTTAGATGAAACATGGCTTTTTGTCTGTTGGTTTGTCACAGAACTTGTATGACATTTGAATTTTGGAGCAAGGTCCATTTGGGCATCTACTTATACCAGTCATCTTACTCCCCGATACGAGACGAGTGTGAGCTCTGCAATCTTTGCCTGGCAAAACTATCTGGCTCTAAAAGTGGTGCAGGGATCCATGGAAAGGAACCAGTTATAAAAAGCATTAGCCCATTTTCCCAGATGTCTTACTTCTCCTTAGGGAAATAGGTTCATTCATTTATTTTCCATTACTAGAGGCTTTGGCTTCTCTGTCTGCAGAGGCATTTTGTTTCTAATAGGAGAGCTCTCTGGTGCTGGGGGAATCTGGGAGCAGGAGAGGGTTGTGCGGTGGCCCATTGCCTTTTCTTTTTCTTTTTTTTTTTTTTAAAGATTTTATTTATTTATTTGACAGAGAGAGAGCACAAGTAGGCAGAGTGGCAGGCAGGGGGAGAGGGAGAAACAGGCTCTCTGCTGAGCAGGGAGCCGGACGTGGGGCTCGATCCCAGGACCCCAGGATCATGACCTGAGCCAAAGGCAGCCACTTAACTGATTGAGCCACCCAGGCGCCCTGGCCCATTGCCTTTTCAAATCCAGGAGAGTGTGTAGTCAAACTGTGGTTATTTTAGGAGTCTCAGCTTCTTCAGCTCTCATTGCCTGAGACTGGAGATAACTGGTTGCATGTGCTTAATCTTGGTTATTTGTGTTCTTTCAGGAGGATTTCCATTTTCATTCAGTTTACAAGTCCAGACTGTTTGAATTTCCCTTGGATGATCTTCCATCTGGTATGATATTCATATTATGACTTGAAAAAAAAAAGTCAACTTTAATAATTCATTTGAATGCTTTAGAGCTAATCTATATGTGGAATACCCTTAGCTCATGACCACTCATAACAATTTTAGAGAGAAAGGGACATCAAGTCAAGGACATCAGGAGGGAGAATAAAATGTGAACTGACTTCATGTTTGTAGTGGATGAGTTTGGAAAGATACAGCTTGAGCACATTGAAGAAGACTTTTTAAAATTAGAAAAAGAACAAGGTATTTCTGAGTGGAGAAATAATGTTAGGGCAAAAATTGGTCTGCCTAGACAAAATATAGAAAACTTCACTTTCAGTGAGATACTGATTCTGTTAACATAGGGATGAACTTGTAATCATTTTCCTATTTGTTTTCCTCATCTCTTTTTGCCTCACCATTTTAAGAAAGAACGATTATAGATTAACACTTTTTATTATTTTTTAAAAAAGATCTATTTATTTATTTTAGAAAGGGGGAGGGGCAGAAGGGGAGGGAGAGACAGAATCTCAAGCAGACTCCCCAATGAACACGGAGCCTGACACAGGGCTCGATCTCACAACCCTGAGATTTTGACCTGAGCTGACGCCAAGAGTCAGACCGTTAACCAACTGCGCCACCCAGGTGCCCCTAATGCTTTTTATTATTATGTGCTTTTTTGTGAAATTAGTCTTTGCTTCTCATGTGTGTTTGTTTATATTTGTTTATAGTTGTCAGTTTGAGTTGCTTCCAAATCTTCACATGACAAGTAGGGCAGCGTACTTATACTTTGCTTGTTAGTGGAGCAGTGATTGTATGGAGTGCATTGGTCTTTGGCTCTGCAGGACTTATGGGTTTTCTCCTACTGAAGGTAGAACACACTCAGAATGTCTTATGTGGAGAAGCTTCCTTTCCTACTTAGTGAGCCCTGACCATGGCTATAGTACATTCTAATTTTTAATCTCATTTTTATCTTCGCTATAGCTCTGTGAGATTGATATAATTATTCACATTTGTAGATGAAGAAATAGGCTCAGCCAGCCTGTCTCTTCCAGGGTCCGACAGCTAGTCTGGGACTGAGCAGGGTGTGGATTGTGCCGTGTGAGAATGTGTGCTTGGAGAGAGGTGCAGGGGAAATGGTAGAATCATCCGACCGAGACCACATCCTTATAAACTACTGCTTAGGAAAACCACTCAAACGTTTACGTTGTTGGGGTGCCTGGCTGGCTCAGTTGGAAGAGCATGTGACTCTTAATCTCGGGGTCATGAGTTCAAGCCCCACGTTGGGTGTAGAGATTACCTAAATAAAAACTTAAGAAAGAAAATTTACATTGTTTCCTCATTGGAAAATGAAATGAGTGTTTGCTAAGGTCCCTTCTCTAAAGTAGATTTGTAACTCCTTGATCGTCTGCAGTTCTTCTCTCCTGCTGCAAAAGGGATAGAGGATCCTGTTTTACAGAACTCACTATTTTGAAAGATCTGCAAATAAGCATATAGATGCTCTTACTTTACACAGACACTTTAGGCTGTTCCTTCAGTTACCGTATGAAATTTTTTACAGTCCCTATTATGGGAGGAAAGTAAATCATGACTAACTGCCTGAGAATAAAGCTACAATCTAATAGGTCTTATTAGAAGCAATGAACATTAATTAATATTTAAAGTAATAAATAAAGATCCCCATAAGGACTTTAATATAATCCAATTGTACAATTTGTTTTTTAGAATGAAATGTTTTCCATCGTAGTGGATTCTTTTTTTTTTTTTTTTTTAAGATTTTGTTTTAATCTCTATACTCATCGTGGGGCTTGAACCTACAACACTGAGATCAAGAGTTGCATGCTCTACCGACTGAGCCAGCCAGGCACCCCTAATCATACAATTTTTTAAAAAACTTTGTTCAGGGTTACTTTCCCACAGAAACTTTAAAGATGACTTGGCAGTTTCGCTGTCATTAAAATTAACTTTCAACATCTTCTTCCAAAACTCAGGTCTGTTTCAGTTAGTTTCTGGTTTTCTTCTCTTGTCAGAAGTTGGCACTGTCAATTTTAAGAGTATTATTTGTCTTTCTAGATGCCTGGATTTATGATAAATTAGAAAAAAAATTCTTGTGAAATAAGCTCAAGAGTAAGCTTTTTTATTTTAGATTTAATAAAGTTTTCCTGGGTCCTGGATTATCAATACCTTTGTCCTGCTATGCATTATGTATTTCCTAGAGATAGAATATGATCAGATGTTCCCCAAACTTGTTTAACTTGTGGAACCTTTTGTTTTATATGACACATCTCTTAGGATTAGTGTCCCTAAGAAAACGTTTGAGAGAAGTTTATTTATTTCCTACAGACCCCTTAGCACAGGCTGTTTTTAAAATTCCTACCAGGAAATATATAAATCTTGTATACCATTAGATGATTTGGCACACGTGCACTCCCTTGGTGAGATTTGGCACATTCCCATCATCCTGGTACCTTCCTTTGTGCCTCTTCCCAGTCAGCACCACACACTTCTGCAATCCCTTTTCTGACTTTTAGGTTAGCCTGTTTTAGATCTTCATGCAAATGGAATCACACATGTGTCCAGCTTCTTTTGCTTAGCATGTGCCTAGGAGGTTAATGTTGTCAGAGGTTAGCAACAGTTCATTCTTTGTAATTACTGAGTATGTTCTGCTGTTTAAAGTTACCACAGTCTTTTATCCATTCTGTGGATGGACATTTGGGTTGTTTCCAGTTGTTGGCTATTATGAATAAAAGGACTCTAAACCTTCTTATAAAAATCTGTTTTGTGGACACGTGTTTACATTTCTTCTGTCAAATACCTGGCAGTGGAAATGCCGGGTCTTAAGGTAGGTGTGTGTTTGACTATATAACAGTGTTTCTCAAACGGCAGAGTGTATCAGAGAATCACGGGCTGCTGGCTCCATGTCTGGTGGGCTTTTTGAAGCCCCTTAATTGAGTTGTGATTGACACTAGAGAAAAGCTGTACATAATTAATGTATACAACTTGACGGGCTTGGAGATAAATGTACATCCATGAAGTCATCACCATAATCTATGCCATAGGCATACCCATTAACTCCAAAAGTTTCTTTCCACTGTCTTTATTATTGTTATTGTAGTATTAGTAGTAGTAGTGAAAAGAATACAACGTAAGATCTACACTGTTAACAAAATTTATATATGCAATACAGTATTATTAATTCTGGCCACTCTGCTGTACAGTAGATCTTTAGGACTTATTCGTCTTGTACAACTGAAACTTGGTGCCTTTCAACTAATACCTCCCTGCTTCCCCCTTTTCTCAGCTCCTGGCAACTCTCATTCCACTTTCTGCTCCTAGGAGTTTGACTATTTCAGATTCCTCATATAAGTGGTATCATGTAGTATTTGTCCTTTTGTGTCTGGCTAGTTTCACTTAGTGTAATGTCCTCCAGGTTCATCCGTGTTGTCACAAATGGAAAGATTTCTTTTTTTTTTTCAAGGCCAAATAATACTTTATTGCATATTCATAGCACATTTTCTTTATCCATTCATCCACTGATGAATATTGAGGTTGTTTCTGTATCTTGGCTGTTGTGAATCATGCTGCAGTGAACGTGAGTTCAGGTATGTCTTTGAGATCCTGATTTCAATTCCTTTGACTGTATACCCAGAAGTGGGATTGCAGGATCACATGGTATTTCTATCTTAATTTTTGAGAGGAACTTCCATACTGTTTTGTTTTTTTTTTTTTAAGATTTTATTTATTTATTTGAGAGAGAGAGAATGAGAGAGAGCACATGAGAGGGGTTAGGGTCAGAGGGAGAAGCAGACTCCCTGCCGAGCAGGGAGCCTGATGCGGGACTCGATCCAGGGACTCCAGGATCATGACCTGAGCCAAAGGCAGTCGCTCAACCAGCTGAGCCACCCAGGCGCCCCCATACTGTTTTCCATAGTGGCTGTACCAGTTTCTAGAGTTTTTGATTCAGTACATCGTGGATGGGTTATGAGAGTTTGCATTTCCCACAAGTCCCCAGGTAATGTTGATGTCTTTAGTTTTTGGATTGCACTCTGAGAACTCCGGTTGTATGAGAACTGCTGAACCTTTTTCTTGAAGTGGTTATACCATCTGACACTCTCATCAGCACTATCTGAGATACCTAGTTGTTTCACATCTTCACCAGCACTTGGTGTGTCATTCTTTAATGAAGGTCAGTCTCGGAAGGTTAGGTTGGCTATTCAGAAGATTCTGGATAAAGAATGTGGTGGTATTCATAGGAAAAATATGAGAAATATTTGGAGATAAATTAAAATTTGGAGATAAATTTTTAAAATTTCATTCATGGTAATATTTTATTTAGTATTCATATGAACACAATTTTTTGATTAATGTTTTATATTATCTTTAAATGTAACATACATTATAAACTTTATAACCATATAGTTATAATTATATAATTTATAAGTTATGAATTTATATTAATTATTAATAACTATAATAATTGCTAATAGTTAATAGCTAAATTGAATATAATTATACAATTTATATGAGGAAGGGATAGTAAAACTTTGCCCTGTCTGAAAGAAACCTGGGAAATGCACTGAATTCATTTATTTTTATTTCCTTTTAGAATTTCAACAAGTACACATTACTCCACCAAAATTTATTTTGAAGCCAAGACCAAAAAGAAGTAAACGGCAGGTATGTATTCACAGGTATATTCCATGTTTTTTTTTTTTTTTTTTTAAGATTTTATTTATTTATTCATGAGAGGCAGAGAGAGAGAGAAGCAGGCTCCCAAGGAGCAGGGAGCCCGATGGGGGAACTCGATCCCGGGACCCCGGGATCATGACCCGAGCTGAAGGCAGACGCTCAACCATCTGAGCCACCCAGGCGCCCTATTCCATGATGTTTTAAAAACACTTGACAAGGGGCGCCTGGGTGGCTCAGTGGTTAAGCGTCTGCCTTCGGCTCGGGTCATGATCCCAGGGTCCTGGGATCGAGCCCCGCATTGGGCTCAGGGAGGCCTGCTTCTCCCTCTCCCTTTCCCCCTGCTTGTGTTCCCTCTCTCGCTGTGTCTCTCTCTGTCAAATAAATAAAATCTTTAAAAAAAAAAAAAAATAATAAAACAAAAAAAAACACTTGGCAACTGCCAGTCATTTAACTCTACATTAAGTCTCTGTAAGAGGGTTAAGTCTTAGTTCAGGCATTTGTCAAGGTGTGGTAAACAGTAAGATGACTGATCTGTAGGAGCCGTGGAGGGAGGCCATGTTGTTTCATAGACTCAAAAAGGACTCATGATAGTGTTGATAATATGGTTATTCATCATACAGGCAGATTATGGCCCTAGCTATGGCATCTCCGGTCCTTTCTATTGTAGGCCTCTTTTCTTGCCTGGGTTGTGTGTTGTATCACGTCATGGAGTCTACTTGTAAAGATACCCCTTTAAGAGGGACTCCATCAGGTTTTAAAGCCACAGAATGCTCTTGTCACCCTTGAGCTACGTTGGAGTCTGGGATATAAACTCAGGATGTCCACTTTATGAATGTTCAGTGGATCTTGGACTTAGCAAAAATACTAAGTCCTTGTATCCTGCTTTACACCACATGAAATGTAGGTACTGTTAATCCCCTTTCACGGGAAAAAAAAATGATGTCTTTGAAATGTGAAAATGACCAGAAATGTAGAGCTGGGAAATGGTTGAGGTAGAATAAGAGCTCTAGTCATCAAAATTCCATATGATTTCTCTCATTTGTGGAGTCTAAGATATATAAAATGCATAAACAAACAAAAAGCAGAATCAGATCTGTAAATATAGAGAACAAACGTGGTTGCCAGAGGGAAGTGAGTGGAGAGATGGGCAACATATGTGAAGGACAGTGGGAGACACAGGCTTCCAGGTAGGGAATGAGTAAGTCGTGGGGGTAAAGGGCACAGCACAGGGAATAGTCAGTGATATTTTAAGAGTGTTGTCTGGGGGCGCCTGGGTGGCTCAGTTGTTAAGCGTCTGCCTTCGGCTCAGGTCATGATCCCGGGGTCCTGGGATCGAGCCCCGCATCCGGCTCCCTGCTCGGTGGGAAGCCTGCTTCTCCCTCCTCCACTCCCCCTGCTTGTGTTCCCTCTCTAGCTGTCTCTCTCTCTCTCTCTCTGTCAAATAAATAAATAAAATCTTTAAAAAAAAAAAAAAGAGTGTTGTCTGGTGACAGATGGCTCAGTGAGCACAGAGTAACGTATGAAGTTGAATCACTAGGTTGTACACCTGAAACTAATGTAGCCTCGTGTGTCCAGTATACTCAAAAAAGAAAAGGAAACAACAGAACCCTGGTTATTAGAATTAAGATATCATGTATTATGTGTGTGTGTTTGGCATAAAAAACACAGGATGAGAGAAATGGATTTCTAGTAAGAAACCAGTTATCTTCTGTATAAAATATGTTTAATAAGTATGAAATAAAATAACTATAGGCACATTTCTAATGTGAATAATAATTGGTTTTTGTTTGTTTTATTGAGGCACAGGTACCCGTGCCTGGCTCTGTTCTAAAAATTTTAATTGTATTAACTCATTTAATCCTCATTATAATCTTATGAGGAAGGTATTATTATTATCCCCATTTTACTGCTAAGGACATTGAAGCATAAGAAGCTTAAGAGCCTTGCCCAGGGTAATAGTGAGTTACTCAGTGGTGGAGTTCAGATTCTGACTTAGAAAGTCTAGTCTCAGAGAAGTGCTTATAACCATATATGCTTTATACACTGCCTCTCAGAAGGCTTTGGGTTCCATGAATTGCTACCAGGAGCTTTATGTATTTTGTGAATATATGTATATATTGAGGCCCAGTTAAGTAAATGAAGATTGCCAACAAGATTTAATTTGAAATAGTGTTTATTTTCGTGAATTACGAGATCAGAGAATAGGATAATTTTATTTTTTCCTCAAATTTTTTGTTTTTTTAAATTAAGTTCAATTAATTAACATATAATGTATTATTGGTTTCAGAAGTAGAGGTCAGTGATTTAGCAGTCTTATATAATACCCAGTGCTCATTACATCACGTGCCCTCCTTAATGTCCATCACCCAGTCACCCCATCCCCCAACTCCCTCCCCTCCAGCAACCCTCAGTTTGTTTCCTATGATAAGAGTCTCTTATGGTTTGTCTCCCTCTCTGATTTCCTCTTGTTTAATTTTTCCCTCCCTTCCCCTATGATTCTCTGTTTTGTTTCTTAAATTCCACATACAAGTGAGATCATATGATAAGCATGGCATAATGGAAAAAGTTAATTTTACAACTCTTGTTAAAGACTGTGTTATAGATGAACTGCAGGGAACCAAGGCATATGGCTGCCTTAGTTTCTCCTACCAGTAGCATCCACTGATCATGATTTTGAAGGTGGAGAAAATTCATTGTTGAACAGATAGATATAACATAGCTGTAATAGATAAACCAAAACTGCCTGGAAGCTCTCAAAACTATCTTAATAAAACTCTTACATCATTTGGGGGATCCCTTGAACTGTACCAGAGGAAGAAAGGGCATTCTCAATCCCAGATTTGGAGATTAGAGAATAAAAGTGTCCACTAGACACCCCCTGTATCCTCTCAGAGATCCTCAGAAGCTTAAATTAAACCAGAAAGAATGCACTTCGTGTGTTACAATCTCCAAGATATACTGGTAAATGAGAATAACCTGATTTTGCCTGATGCAAAAGCTAGTGAAATAAATAGAAGTACTAAATAAAATATATGTTATGTTTGATTTTATATGCATAAATATTTCTGGAAGAAACCAGTAACTGTGCTATACCCATTGTGGGGAGAAAGGTTAGCAACTAGGTAGATGGGGAACAGAAGTGAGAGGAAGACTTTGATCTTGAACCTCTTTATAGTTCTTTAGTTAATCTTTGAATGATATGAATTTATTACCTGTTCAAAAATTGAGTAAAATTGACAAAAATGAAAAAAAATTCTGAAGGAATAAAAGTGGAAATGTTTATTTCTCCATATGTTTTAGTTTTTTTAATTAAAAACACTTTTTTCAGCCTTATTGTAGTATAATTAATTGACAAAATTGTTAAGATACTTGAAGTATACAATAGGATGATTATATATATATAGAGAGAGAGAGAGAGAAAGGAACCCCTCCATTGAGTTAATTAATATATCCATCACCTCACATATTTACCTTTTTTTTTCCCTTGGTGAAAACATTTAAGTTATGTCAGCAAATTTCAATTATATAATACAGTGTTATCAATGTTGGTGTCCATCAACGAATGACTGGATCAAGAAAATGTGGTGTCTATATATATAGTGGAGTTTCATCCAGCCTTGAAAAAGAAGAAAATCCTATCATTTGTGACAACATGGATGAACCTGGAAGGCATTATGCTAAATGAAATAAACCAGACAGAAAAAGATAAATACTGCAAGGTATCACTTATATGTGGAACCAAAAAAAAAAAAAAAAAAAAAATCAAACTCACAAAACAGTAGAAAAGTGGTTGCCAGGGGCTGTGAGTGTCGAAATCAGAAGTGTTTGGAAAAAGGGTACAGTATAATATGCAACATAATATGTAACATATTTTTTAGTTTTCCACAGCCAAGTTCAGGGGGCTTATGTAGGTGCTATTTCCTTTACCATATTGCAGCTTCGTCGACATCCTCGTAACATAGAGGAGGAGACCAAATATATTGAGCTGATGATTGTCAACGATCATCTAATGGTAGGATGTGCTAAATTTTTTGTCGTTTGAACTTGTGTGTGCCAAGGGGTAAAACTGGTGGATACAGAAATATGTTTAGAAGAAACAAGAAACCCAGAAAATTGTAACTTGGAAAAGACATTTGTGTATGTAGCCAAATGTATTTTGTTAGCGAGTAACAACCTCTAAACTGGAAACATTGTTAGGTGGAAGTAACTAGCAGTATTTTGTGACATTCCAGAAATACTTCTTTGACTTAGAGTTAGTCAGCCCTTCGGATTTGCTTAATGAATATTTGTATTTTGAAGAAATCAGTGAGGCACCAGTAATGGGACACTTTAGTTTGCAGCATACAGCTTTATCCTGATAAAAGAAAAGCAGTTTTTCAATTTCTGGCCTGCTATGCAACAAACCATATGGAAATGTTTATATATAGGCAAGCAGTGAAGACTTTAGGATAGGAATCTGGCAAAACTTCCTTCTTGCTGAGTCATTTATTTTGACCCAGAGTGTGTATATTCAGTGCATGGGCATGTTGCAGGAAGTAGCTTACATTTACAGCACAGCAGTGAGTTGTAATGTTACCTGCTCTATGTAACCTCAGTTTTAAACTAAACATGTTCCATGATGCACATTGCTGAATTTTACTTAATTTCAGGGATAAGTACATTTTAATTTACTTTGAGTGATTTGAGGGAAAATGTGTCATTTGTTTGCGTATGATTAAACAAACATCGATCACCTATTGTTGCCAATAATAATAATAATAATAATAATAATAATAATAATAATAAAATCCAGATTGAGTTCTTCTTTGTTCAGGCTAGAACTAAGTTTTATCTTTCTAACCTCTTGGAAGTCAGTGAATGTTACTGTTTCCTGAGATTTTTACATGATCAGAATAAGTTGTAAGAACATATTATTTCGACTTTTTAGGATAGCGCACATTCAGATGCCTGCAGAGATCTGTAGGCAGGTAGCACAAATGAAGTAAGCCAGATGTAAAACAATAGGGAGGGGTGAGGCCTGTGGCAAAAGAAAAGATACATGGCCTGTCTAATGGGAGTGGCTGCCTCTCAGTACTTGCTAGTTATCACCATGAGGGATGCTAATTTTAAGGGAAGCCAAAAATCAGGTTTTACATGCTATTTCGTGGTGATATTTCACACTATTCACATACACTTTTTCTGGCTATCCACCTTACTTATATGTGTATGTCTTGCAATTCATAGACAACTTTCCTACGTTTTATCATTTTGAATAACAATTCTGTGTTAAAAATAAACTTGTGAAATGGATGGAATAGGTATTTTTTACTTCCTCTGGCAGTTAAGTAAACTGAGACCTCAAATTCTTAAGAACCTTTCCTCAGACTGCACAGCATATAAAAAACTAGTTCTCAGCTCTTATAATTTTTTTACAGAAAGCCATAGAGATATTTCAGTTACACTATGTTTTCTCTGCTGAGGTGATTATTTGGAAGCCCTTCACTTTTTTTGTTTTGTTTTGTTTTCAGTTTAAAAAACATCGGCTTTCAGTTGTACATACCAATACATATGCGAAATCTGTGGTGAACATGGCAGATTTAGTAAGTATCAACTTGATTCAATATTGCCATAGAGGAATTTCATCTCCTGATTGCTAACAGAATGGATAATATGGTTCTTATAGTTTCGGTGCCCTGAATTGCACTTTAGGCAAGGTGTCCCTAGTAACCTTGCAGTGGACTTTATTGATTTTGATCTCTGGCTGGGAAGATGATAAAAGGAGGTGGTCAAAGTTACCCATGGATTGATGCTTGAAATTTCTCCTTATATTTTTCACACTGAAAAATAAAAAGTTGAGTCCTTGACGAAGATATTCATTGTGTACTTCCAACATTGGAGAAAGAGGTGGTTGTGCTGTTTTCAAGAGAGTGCCTGGTTGTGTGTGAATGATGCACTAGTAATCCTACTATATTTACTTTCTGCCTGACGAGGCAAAGTGGGTACCTTCTCCATGAGTTTAATTGGGACCAGTCAGGTTATATAGAAATTATATCCTAGGGGAGTCTTCGTTGTTCCATTCTTCTCTTGGGAAACCCAAAAATGCGTGAATTCTTTCTCCAGGGTGCCAGAAAAGAGACTCAGGGAGATCCTTGAAAAAGGGTGCAAATATTTGTCAAAAAGTGATCTTTTATTTCTAATTAGTCCTCTGTTCTTTGAGTATTAGTTGTGAACAGTTTGACTCTCTGTTACTCAAGGAAAATGCATGTGAATTAGAAAAATAATGATCTCCCTTAAAGACAATAGAGTTTTTTACATTTAACTAGAACTCAAAGAGTTTTCATAAGAGGAGCTTTATAATGCTGTTCATAAATCATTTGATTTTACCACAATAGCTAGTGTATTCCTTTTGTTAATATACCAGATATATAAAGACCAACTGAAGACAAGGATAGTATTGGTTGCTATGGAAACCTGGGCAGCTGACAACAAGTTCGCCATATCTGAAAATCCATTGATCACTCTACGTGAGTTTATGAAATACAGGAGGGATTTTATCAAAGAGAAGAGTGATGCAGTTCACCTTTTTTCGTACGTAACTTACGATTTATTACTTTTTTTTGGTTCCCTGTTGAATTCTGTATTACTTGTGACATTTAGGATAGGAATCTGGCAAAATTTAGCCTTTCTCTAGTGTAATGCAATTAGGATTTGACATGGCAGATACATTTGGAAGAAGTTTTAAAGTATAGATTGTTTGAAGCTGTCTTGAAAGTATAAGAGGTTTAGTTTTGAGTTATTTTCTTATTGCATGTATATTTTTATTTAATTTTCAAGAGATTTAATCAGACCATTTATTGAGCAAAAGTACTGTTAATACCCATAAAGAATATTCGTGACAGATTAATTATATTCTTTAAAGTTTGTATATTTTAAATGTTAATGTTACCTTTGCTTTGGTCCTAAGGTAAGACCTTAGTATTTCTGGAGTTTACTTTTAATTTTTTCTCACTCTCATGGTTTTTTTGGGGGGATAAATGCATATTTGATATAATAGCAAACTATATATTACAGCATTTAAAAAAATTATGTAAAGTAAGATCTGTTGAAAGAAGTTATAAATGGAAGTAAAAGAGTATATTTTTGGGTAACTTTTATATTTTACACAATTTCAAATTTATAGAAACTTTGCAGGAATACTGCAAGGAAATATATGCTCTTTACCCAGATTCATTAATTATTTACATTTTGCCCCATTTGTTTATTATTTTCTTCCTTCTTTCCTTCTTCCCTTTTTCCCTCCCTCCCTTCCTTTTTCCTTTTATCCATTTATCTATCAATTTTTTTTTTTCCTGAACCATTTGAGAGCAAGTTGGAGATACTTACTGGGCCTTCACTACTAAATACATATATACTCCCTAAAGATAAAGACATTCTCTTATATCACCATAGTAAATTGAATTTTTATTAATTAAAATTTTGTTAAATTTATTAAATTTTATTAAAATTTTTATTAAATTAAATTACTAAAACTAGAAAATTTAACAGTGATACAGTCCTTTTAAGTAACCTATATTCAGGCTTCTCCAATTGTCTGAACAATGTCTTTGATAGCTAATTCCCTCCCCCATTCAGGACCCAAGACAAGGTCATGCATCGCATTTAATTGTCCTGTCTCTTTAGTCTCCTTTAATTTGGGAGATTTCCTCAGCCTTTCTTTGTTTATTTTGGGTTTAACATTTTTGAAGAGTATAGGTCAGTTATTTTATAGAATGTTCTGCACTGTGGGGATGTCTGATGTTTTCCCATTGAGAGATTCAAGTTAGACATTTTGGTCAGAAATACCACAGAAGTGATTTTGTATCCTCCTCAGGGTACACCATATTAGTGATTTTTTCAAAACAGGTATAGTTCTGTTGAAGGTATTACTGCTCATGTGGGGAAACATCCCTCAGAAACCCTTTGGTTATGTGTGTAAATAATATTCACATTCCTCCCTTACCTCAGGAATATACAGTATAGGAATGTATTTGCATTGAGAATGTAAGTGTGGTAAATTAATAATGAAAGGTGCAGTGATACTTGGAACTTTGAACAGTAAGCATTTTTCATTTCCTTTTCTAAAAGGGGAAGTCAATTTGAGAGTAGCCGGAGCGGGGCAGCTTATATTGGTGGGATTTGCTCGTTGCTGAAAGGAGGAGGCGTGAATGAAGTAGGTGTGAACATCTGTACAATACAAAGTGGTATGATGGCTGAAAATGTTTTCCTAATATTTAAGAGATAATTTCTCATATTCCTTATTCTCTAGATGTTAGGTTGTTTTATTCACAACCAATATGGTTGCTATAAATGACCGGAGGACAGAGAATAGGAAAATAATGGAAGATAATATTTGATAATTCTGTTCATGTTCTACTTAGAATAATCTCCAAATTTAGCTATTTACAAATTATATAGATAAAATCTTTACTTTTATCTTTATTGAAAATAAGGCCCTCTCTATGCTTTGGCTGATTTCCTGAAGAACTGAGTAATTCTTGAAGCATTGGCTTACTACCTGACAACCCAATTGGAAATATTCTTCCTTCTTCAATATTTGGCAAAGTTTTGGAGAAAAAAATAGACTAAGTTTTCCGAAGAGTTTCTTTTACCCCTAAGGCACTAAGTCTGATGGAAGTGATCTAAAAGAAAAATACCTGAATCAACATATTGAAAAAAGTATCTTTAGGTCTCAAGTTTCTTTTGCCCACAGATCATTACCACTTCCTGTTACTCATACCATTTGTTTTCTGAAGCCACATTCTATTTAATTTGGGGAAATTTGGGGCATGCAAGTAGACACACAAAAATGAACAAGTTCCAAATAATTTACACATTTACTTTTACTATTTTCTAAAAGACTGACTTATGTATATACAAGTATTAAGTTTTTCAGAAATGTCACTAGTGAAATTTGGACTCAGAATTAGACTTAATTTTCTAAACCCAAAAGGTGGTGACTCCCTGGCTTCTAGTCTTCCCTGTAAGATTGAATCAAACATAGGTTTATTTCTTACAGCTTTTTTCTCAAATGCTCCATCGTTCAGCTTTAGCTACTGTATGTTTAACCTCTACTAAATAAGAGGCTTAGAAATTACTTATTTCCAATTATATTGTGTCATTTTTCTCTGGTCCATCTTAAATAAAAAATAATTCGCATTTACATGTATTTTGTTTTTGCTCTTGTTTTTCAGTTTGGGAAAACTGATTTAATGGCAGTTACTCTCGCCCAGTCATTAGCCCATAATATTGGTATTATTTCAGACAAAAGAAAGTTAGCAAGTGGTAAGTTCACCCTTATGGTTTAGTTGTATTTAAAGTAGACTCTATAAATATTTTGGAGAATGAGATTTTAAATTCAGTTGCTTGATCAAATGAGTTTGGGAGATGGTATAAGATAAACAGCTGGGGCATATAATATTTTCTTCAAAAGTTATACAAGATAATGTTTGCCCTGTAGGTGAAGATGTCTCCATGTGTAATTAACATTTAAAGCTATGTGGTGATAAATTCATTGTTGAATTTAAAAAAGGACAAAATAAGCTCAGTTTGGTAATTTTAAATGGTCTCGTAGAGAATCCTAGGCATGTAGGTTCAAGGTATACTGTTTTATTATGGTTTATTTAAAACATCTCTTAGTATGGCCATAGAGGAGAGTTTGCCTGCTAAAGGGCTCTGGTAAACTATGCTGGGACTAGCATCTAGGAAGAATATATTTTCCCAAGTAGGTAAAGTTAATTCACCAGGAATAGTCAAATGTCATGTATTTGGAGTAAGTTGATTAGAATCATATTTATCTTATTATTTTAATAACAAATATAAATGATTGTTTATATTAATAATAACTATTACCATTTATGAAGTGCCCATTAAAAGACAGATAATTGAATGCCAGTATTATCTACATCTAGATACTCATTTAATCCTCAAGATAATCCTGCAATTAGCCCCATTTTACAGAATAAGGTGACTGGATGTTAAAAAGGGTAACATCTCCAAGATTACTCATATAGTAAGTGGCAAGTCCAGGTTTTGAACCCAGGTAGTTTAAGCCTTTCTGCTTAAACAATATACTATACTGCCTTCTATCAGCAGCTTTGGTGCAGAGGTTTTAAAACTGGACAAGAAATTGTAAGAATTCCCATAAGGGACTGTGAAACCAGAATCCTATAGTGATGCTATTTCACTGGTATTAGATTGTTAAACCATTTTAAAGCATTTTAATGAATGCTTTAAAAATAAGGCCACTTGTTAAAATATCAAGGTTTTAATTTAGTAAAAATTATATAATCTTGATATGGTCAAAGTAGATTTTTGTTATTATGAATTGCATGCAAAACTTCAAATATAAGGAAACTTAGAAAGCAGGTATTACTTCTTAAGGGTATTTAAGGAGTAAAGTGAAGATATACCTTTAAAAACTACTCTAATGCACCTGTTTTCACTTTATAAAAAGGCATTTGTATTCATTTTCTCTTAGGTGAGTGTAGATGTGAGGACACATGGTCTGGATGCATAATGGGAGACACTGGGTAAGCCACTTCTATTTGAAAATAACTCACTTTTACTTTCTCTGCTGTGCTGTTGTCTCCTTAGGAATATGACACCAACAGCTTAGTGCGTGGAACCTCACCATCGACATTAAAAAGAAAATTGGATGTAGATTTTCTCAATGGCTCTCTATTATAAAATATTTTCATAAAATAGTCTCTTATTTATGAAAACAATTGTTGTCAGTTAAGATAGAAGACCAAAGACTTTGTTAGCCTTTCATCTAGGCTAGAAATGTAAGTGAGGAACAGCTTTGTTCTTCATGGCTTACCTACTAATTTTCTTTTCTTTTGTCTCTTCAATTCCAATTAAATGGGTTGTAAACAGTAGTGTGCTGGTAAGCTGATTCTCAAAATAAAAAACAAGAAAAGAACCTGGATTTGTAGCTTTCTCTGATTTTTGTGGTGTAAGTACTCCTACAATGGCTGATTTCAAGCTGCCAGAGTGTGGAAGAGATGTGTATACTCTGCTCTCCTGAGAAAGGTTTTCATTTCTATACCCTTCAACACACTGTCAGGCACCAATCTTGTATTTATTTTTTCTTAGTAAATTGTACAACCATTCCTTTCATGCCAAGATCATCACTACTCTTTACTTTCAACTTTTATCATCTTGAGCTTTTATTATCTTAATAACATTCCAGATACCCGGGCAAATTTCAGCCTCCCTCTCTCCCCTCCTGAATTCCATTTCTATCGTCACTGAAAAGGCATAAAGAGTAGAAGAGTGAACCCTTGTATACCATCACCTGGCCTAAAAAAATACTTCCTACATAGTTAAATTTCCCTTCTGTTCTCTCTTGTTGCTCCCCAATCCCAGCCAAAGTCACTACTGTCTTGAATTTGGTTCATATTATTCACAAGCCCCTTTTAATACTTTTATTGTTTATATGTGTGTGTTGAAGTAATACATAGCATTGCTTTGCATGTTTTTAGTTTATATGAAAGGAGTCATACTATATGTACTCTTCTGTGATTTGCTCTTTTTGATCTTTATGTTTTTAAGATTTATCCATGCTGATAATATACAGTTCTAGTTCACTGAATGTATACAGCACAAATTCCTCCATTCTCCTCTTTCTGCACATGAATCATATAATTTTCCTGCTCAGAAACTTTTGTTGAGACTCTGTTGTCTGAAGAATAAGGTTTGGAGTTCTTCCTCCAGTACTTGGATATGCATAATCTTTCTTCATCCTCATTTACAACCTCGTTTTCCCCTGCTATTCATGGTTGGTTTGCTTATTATGATAGTTATACAGGGGTTTCCAGCTTTTTTGATCTTCTAACCATAATCCTACATGGATTTTAAGCTTCTTAAAAATTTGCTCACTGTAAATGTACATTAATTTCCAGCCTCTTTTGATTCCGTTGATATATTTTTTCATTTGGAATTCTCATTTCTCTCTAACCACATTTCTAACCATTTGAGATTTATTATAATTTTAACTCCTGCATTGTAATTTAATTCCGTATGTCCTTATGCTTTGCCTCACCAATTAGTTGTGAATCTTTGAGGATTACATCTTACACTAATAGGTATTTCTGTTTGATCTCACACCATAATCTCCTGACACACTTGATTTTCAATAAATATTTATTGATATTTGCATTTTGAGCTCCCAAGAAATGTATGACAAGGAAGATAAATGATAGAGGGAATGTATATGCAAACATGTATTAAAATATTTTTCAAAATATCTTTGGACTTTCTGTTTAGTAATAAAAGGGAATGATAAAAGTCCTTATCCATAATTGTAATTTTCTAACACTTACTAAATTCCAAGCTAGAGGTTCTCGTCTTTTAAAAGCTATTTAGTATGTTATGTTTGATTATTCTGCTTAATTACTAAAAACAAAATTTTATAGGCAATCTGCCTAGACTAAGCATAATGTGTAGCAAAATCAAATGGCGACACTCAGAAATGTACATAGCTCTTTGCATTAGAACTCCTCTTACATCAAATGGATGTGTTCAAGAGAAAAGCTTTTTAAAGAAAATGTTGTCTGGCATGATGCTCTATATGATTTGAGCTGTGTCAGACATCACGCAACAGTACTAATTATGGACCTGTATTTCCTGTGTGCACCTCCCCTTTCGTTTCTACTTTCTGAAGTCTCTGCGCACTGCTACGTCTTGGAAAGCATGTTGAAATGAAAACCAGTCCTACTTAGAGGTATAGAAATTAAAGTTTTGAGAAAGCATTGAATATAATAGATATATTATTAATAATTCCATGGTGTTCTATTTTATTAATATATCACAGTTAACAGTTTTCTTCTAAACATTTACATGATTTTCATGGCATTTGCTATTACAAATTGTGCTACTGTAAGTTCCTTTGTTCATTCATCTTTGTATACATAGCTAGTTATTTCCTCAAGAAAAATTTCTTAAAGTAGAATTACTAGATTTAAGGATATTTCTCATTTTGAAGGTTCTTCATACATATTGCCAAATTGTTCTCTAGCCACATTTCTTTTTCTTCTGATCCTTTTTGGGTTTTTTTGGTATACTTTTTTTTTTTTTTGTATTTTGACATAATCTTATAATTAAGAAAAGTTGCAGGAATAGTAACAAAGAACCTTTTTGTCCTCTGAGTCATAAGTCACTAGCATTGTACCTCATCACCCCCAAACACCTCAGTGTGCATTGCCTACAAACAAGTGCATTCTCCTACAGAACCACAATGCAACCAATAAAATTATCTAATTTTTAGCCCTCACTCAAAATTAGCCCTGTATTTCAAAAAATGCCACTTTAACGGATGGTTCACAATCAATCTTATCTTCCTTCAGTCTGAAACAGTTCCTCAGTTTTCTTTGACTTTCATGACTTTGACACATTCATAGATTATAAATCAGTAATTTTGTAAAATCTTCTGCAGTTTGGGATCCAGTTTTTATATTTAAGAAAGACTCATTATTCCTGTGCTCTTTGATTGAAAATATAGGTATGTGTGTGTTTCTTTTGAATGCGTATGCTAATAATGAACAGCCCATAGTCACTATTAATCACCAAATGAAGAATTTAGAAATATGCTGGTAGAATCAAAGTCTTAGGGATTTAACACAAATGCTGTACATACGTGGAATTTATTCTTTCGTTTTTAAGAATAATGTTACAATTTTAACAATGTTCAAGTTTAAGACTAACATACAGACAAGGGGGACTAACATTATATCCAGTTACTGCTTTTCTTCTGTCTTACAGGTATTATCTTCCTAAAAAGTTCACCCAGTGTAATATTGAAGAGTATCATGACTTTCTGAATAGTGGAGGTGGTGCCTGCCTTTTCAACAAACCTTCTAAGGTACTAAGTGTGATCAGAGTTATTAGTTATTAATCTTTCCTAAGGTATTATAAGCATAAATTTCTAGCCATTGGATCTTACAAAAAGAAAGGTTTCCAACTTGGCTTTTATGTCCATATGTTAGATACGCAAAATATCTGCATTCTAAAGTCAGCTTTAATCTTTGGTATTTTGGGCTATTCTTCTTTTTTTTTTTTTAAGATTTATTTATTTGAGAGAGAGAGAGCTTGTGTGTGAGTTGGGGGAGGGGCACAGAGGGAGGGAGAGAGAATCTCAAGCAGACTCCATGCTAAGCGCAGAGCTCAACAGGGGAATTGACACAGGGCTCTATCCCCTGAGCCACCCAAGCACCCCAGCATTTTGGGCTGTTGTGATGGGAATAGAAAGTAGGTAGAAATAAGACTGTGTGCTTTCTGAAAAATGATTAGCTTGCGGGTGCCTGGGTGGCTCAGTTGGTTAAGCGACTGCCTTCAGCTCAGGTCATGATCCCAGGGTCCTGGGATCGAGTCCCACATCGGGCTCCCTGCTCTGCGGGGAGCCTGCTTCTCCCTCTCCCACTCCCCCTGCTTGTGTTCCCTCTCTCACTGTGTCTCTCTCTGTCAAATAAATAAATAAAATCTTTAAAAAAAAAAAATGATTAGCTTGCAAAGATGGTTTCATTTGCCTTTCTTTTTCATTTTCTTGGTTCCTTTTTTGTTTGTTTGTATATGTAATCACAGCTCATACTGATAGAAAGGGGGCGTTTCTCCCCCTCATAACTCCCTGTCAGTGCCTTTCAGAATGAGCAGTATGATTAAAATTGCTATTACTTCTCAGTATGAAAGCCAAGGCTGCTTAAAGCAGAAAAGGAGAAAGTCTTTGTGTACTTAGACTTTGTCAGAGGCCTTTCCAACTTGCAGAACAAACTCTGGTTACTGACTTGAAAGCAGATCTTCCTCATGGATTTGAAAGTCAGCATGTTAAAGCAGAATTCTTGGTTCTTCTTAATTATGTGAACTGTTATGTTCTTCTGCTCACCACAGTGATGTGTGGTGTTGCCTTTATCATCATTTACCTGGTTTCATTCCCTGTCTATTCCAGTGAAATTTAGAAAGTGTATCATATTGCTTTGAAAAGCAAAGTGACCATTTTAAAGACTCTTTGCAAAAGTTTCAGAAGGGACATTTGAACTAACTCCCTGCTGCTATAAATGAAAAACAACTCAAGTCTTTTTACAAAAATAACTGATTATTCTGAGCTCAGAGTAAAATAATAAGTGGATTTTTCATCTGGATAAGTTTTAGTATTGGCTTTCAAAGCTGTCTCATTTGTTATGATCCCTTTCAGCTGAAAATAGAATCTAGAGATGTGTTGATTATTTTGTAGGAGAGGAGAGAATATTTGAAATCAGGTGGGGATTTTGTTGTTGTCATTGCTGCTGCTTTCTTAATTGGTATTTCCCCCCCTCTAGTTAGTTAAGAAAGTGTGTGTGGGGGCTTGTGTCTGTTGATAGGTGTGTGTTCCATTCCATTCTATAATATGTAAACTTTGATGAACTTCTAAGTGAATATTATATAACTGGGACATAACAGCTACTTGGTAATTTTACCTATCACCGTAAGATAAGTTATGCTCAAAAGATAATGAAATTGATGGAGAGTTGAAAAATAAAATAGTCTTAAAATGTACTCTTGTACATGCTAAAAGTTACTTCTATCTCTGGGCCAGTTATTATTACTGCGTTCTGCAAAGCTATGTTAATTGGAGAAGCTATATTTTATATTAAATAAATCAGTGGATTTATTAAGTTTTGTGATGTTTTCCTAATTATCTATGAAATAACTTGCTATTTCACAAGGATATATAGTTAGTAAATGGCTTTCACAGATGATTGAACTTGATCCTCCAACAATTTTTGATGTAGATGGGCAGATAATATTATTATTATTCCTGCTTTAAATATTAAAGCACTTGTGCTCTGAGATGACAAGCCGTTTGCCCAAGATAAAGTAGCTGAGCCAAGATTAGAACCCACACTTTCTGTCTCCAAATCCCTTGCTTCCTGCTTGAAATGAAATTTCAGGAATCAGTCTGGTTTGGGTTCAGTCAATGGCTAGATCATCTTTTATTTTGGTGGCATTTACTGGAATCCATATGTATATTACATATGTAAATCTGAATTTTCAATCTGAAGTGGAAACAGAAGTACACACTTCTGTTCTCAAGTTCCCAGTTCTAAAGTTCTAGAGTTATGCTTTCAAGTTTAGGAAAATAAAAATATACTTGGAAATGACTGACAGGTATACCAGATGTATGGTTGTGGTACTTATGGTCTCTCATAAGGTCTTTGATCTTGATTTATCCATATTTTATCCTTTTGATTTTATCCCACAGCTTCTTGATCCTCCTGAGTGTGGAAATGGCTTCATTGAAACTGGAGAGGAGTGTGACTGTGGGACCCCGGCAGTAAGTCTCTGGGTGTTTTGATGGTTTTTTTTTTTTAGGTTGTTCAGGGTCATTCCAGGTCCACTCACTGAGACATACAGAGTTGGTGTTATGTCTGGAAATTTCATGGGGTATATGGAAGAAAGATTATTATTGTGGGGTTATACATTTATTTTTTAAAAATATCCTGGTACTTTTAGAAAATGACACCATTTTCTGATGTTTTGAAAATCTTTGTATTCCTTAGGAGTGTGTCCTTGAAGGAGCAGAATGTTGTAAGAAATGCACCTTGACTCAAGACTCTCAATGCAGTGATGGTCTTTGTTGTAAAAAGTGCAAGGTAAATAAATGTTGAGTAATGACTAGTTGACAGAGAAGAGGGCATATTTGATTAAATCATTAAGGTAAGGCAAATATGATGTAATAACAAAAGTAGTGCCTATCATATATTAAGTGACTAAGTTGCCAGGTGCTCTATAGGATCCTCACAAAATCTTGTGAAGTTTTGATACTATTTTTATTCCTATCGAACAGTTGAGAACACTAAGGCATACAGTGGGTAAATAGTTGCCCAGGGTCTTGTACCAAGTAAGTCAGAGAGCTGGGTCCTGGACCTTGTTAATTTCCCCAGTTTGTCTTCTCATTACTGCTTACCTGAGGGACGTGCACATTAACTGAAGCCAGGTGTTCCTAACCTTCAAATGAGGTTTTTCCTTTCTTTGTAAAGCCAAGTGGATATTCAACAGATTCTTCTTTTCTTGCTGCTCTGCTTGGTGTATTTCTTGCATTAGCTATTGAAGGAGCAGAAGCTATACTTTTATTTTATTTTATTTTATTTTATTTTATTTTATTTTAAAGATTTTATTTATTTATTTGACAGAGACACAGCGAGAGAGGGAACACAAGCAGGGGGAGTGGGAGAGGGAGAAGCAGGCCTCCCACTGAGCAGGGAGCCCGATGCAGGGTTCTATCCCAGGCCCTGGGATCATGACCTGAGCAGAAGGCAGATGCTTAATGACTGAGCCACCCAGGCGCCCCAGAAGCTATACTTTTAGACATGATAACATCTTACGTGTATTACCATGCATGAGATTTTAGAATGCATCTTTAGGCACATTGTTTTCATCCTCCCAATAGCATCCTATACCTGTCTCCAAATATTTAAGCCTTAACATCATGACTAAAAGTTATTTGAGGCTTATGTTTTTCAAAGAAATCTATTTCTTTTTTTCTCTTCTCATATAAAATCTGGTACAATATTCTACATTAGCTGCTGTGAGGTTTAGTATCCACCTTAGTATGTACATTTTATGGAGTCAGTGCCTGGGACTTACCCAGTAATTGGTACAGGTCCTTAGTAAATATTTGTTGAATGGATAAATAAATATGCACAACACTCTTTTATTGATTATTTGCTGATTGACTAACGTGAGTCTAATGAGTTAAGGGAGAGTGGGACATGAATCTATCATAGTAAGTATCTACTGAGTGCCAGAGATTGTGCTAAGCACTTTTAATTTATATCATCATGTATCTGTGTTTCTCAGTCCTGGCACTGTTGACATTTTTGGCTGGATGATTGTTTTGTTTTGAGGGTATGTCTTGTGTATTGTAAGTTATTTAGCAAATCTTTGACTTCTACCCACTTGATACAAGCACACAACCCGTCCCACTTGTGACAACCAAAAATATTTCCAGACATTGCCCAGTGTCCCCTCAGGGGCAAAATCACTGCTGGTTGAGACCACTGTCATAGATAAAGCTCACAACCACACTTTTGGGATAGGCGTTATTACCCTTATTTTTCCATTTGAGCAATCCTGGTCTCAAGGAAGTGATATAACTTGCATATGCTCGTTCAGCTATTAAGGAATAGATGTGAAGTTACATCCCAGATCTGCTGGCAGCAATTTCTGTTGTTTCTACTTTACCACTATGTCTCTGGCAGCTTTTTAAGACAAGCAAGGCACTGGCAGAGACCTCTGAAAGCACTCTCTAAAAAAAGGAGGATTAAATCAAATACAAAACAGACACTTTAAGATTTGGGTTGCATCATCTATTTAGTCTGTCAGCTTCTCCACCTGCATAAAAAGGGTTCCTTTGTGATATGAACATGAACATTTCAAAGAACAAATACAAAATAATAGAATTACAATATATACAGGAAAATGTCATGATTTTAATTATCTCACAAAATAAGCTGCAGCTATACCAGTTAAGTAAGAGCTTTTTGCCACTTTCTCTATCCCTCACCCCCAGTTTTTACCCCCATCCTAAACACCTGGAGGAACCAGAGGCAGGAGAGTGAATGGAGGGGGAATAGAACAACAGGCTGAGAAATCCTGCGTATCTCTGTTTTTTCCTATGTGTATTTATGCTTAAAGCATCTGTGAGTCAGAGTTGGCAAACATTTTGGGTAAAGGGTCAGGTAGTAAATAGTTTAGGCTTTGTGGGTCATGAGGTCTCTGTCTCAGTTACTGAACTCTACCTTTGAAAACAGCCATCAAAAATACAGAGACAAATGAGTGTGCTTGTGTTCCAATAAAACTTTATTTATAAAAACAGATGGCCAGCCACTTTTTGCCCTCAAGCCATAATTTGCCAACCCTTGCTGTAAAACATTGCTCATTGACTTGTTTATTATTTTTGTTCACTCATTAGTATGTAAGTTCCAAGAGGGCAGGGATTTGGGTCAGTTTATCTATTGCTGTATCCCAGCACTGAGAACAAGTTGTCCTTCACTATGCTTTCTTTCAGAAGTTGCTTGGCACTTCTTGAACATTTACGCTCTTATATAAACTTCATCTTAAATCTGCTTATATTTCTACCTCAGACTTTCTAAAATTGTAGTTTACCCCAGTTCCAAGAAATTGGAAGGAAGAGAACCAGAGTATATGAATTTAAATTATCTTGCTTATTTCCTTATTTTCATGGTCTATTTACCCCACCAAAATGTGAGTTCCTTGCAAGCAGGATTCTTGTGTTTTGTTCTCCACTGAGTCCCCAGTGGCCAGAAAGTGCCTGGCACATTTTAAGTGCCTAATAAATACTTGATGAATGAATGAACACAAATTTTTTTCGGATCTCCTAAAAATATCTGTTGAAATCCTGATTAGAGTTGGCAGTGTGCTGTTCATGTTCTCAGAACAGTAGGAAACTCAGGTGCCTGGAGGGTTATGAGCAAGGGAGAGAAGATGAAAGGTGGTCTGGGAGAGGGGTCCTGAATAATGGGTCTGTTTGTGTGAGCAGACACAAAAGCGTGGAAGGATCCAGCCGCTGATATTAGCATTTTGGGGAGGGAAAGAGAATGGGATTGAAGAAGAGAGGGGAAGGATAATGACTTTGTGTATCTCTGTTTGTTTTTTTATAATGAATACCCTGGCAATTTATAAATTCAGTGAGCTTAAAATTTTATTTGTAACTCCCTACACTTACAAGAAATATTTGAGGTGGTTGAAAAAAAGCAAGAGAAAAAAGAAAAGAGAAAAACCCCTCCCATACACAGGTACAAATAATAGAAACATTAGACAAGAATAAAAGACCATGCCATAGATCTATATATAAAAATGAGACAGGAGCTAAAGGACAGTATGGGAGGAAATCGCTTTGCCAGAAAATCTAACTTTTGCAATTCAGCCTACGATGTAACAACATTCAGAATTTTGGCAGATGAGGCAAAAGAGAGCAAAACGATGAAGGTGCCAGTAAGAATGAAGAGTAAAGTGTAAATCCAAAACCTTTTTTGGGAGGAAGAATTACTAGAACTTGGACTGACTTGTCCTTCTGGGGAGGTGGATCATCCAGACCTATCCTATTTTAGTAGCTATCATAAGACTTATGTGTGATGACTCTGCAGGTTCTTTCATACATGAGAAACTCTCGCTGAAAACTATTAAATGAACATTTCATTCAGTAATGGGGTTTTCAGAGACTGGCATCTTAAAATTGCTTGCAATATTCCTATCCAAAAATAATCATTTTGCCTTTTTTTGAGATGATGCCACAAGAGATTTTTTTTTCCTTTGGCAGTTTTGCACATTGATTTTTGTTCACTTTAGTTTCAGCCCATGGGGACCGTGTGCCGAGAAGCAGTAAACGATTGCGATATTCGTGAAACGTGCTCAGGAAATTCAAGCCAGGTAATTTACAGAATCGTTACTCTGAACCTGACGGGAAAGAGTAGGGGGCTATAGTGCACTGTCCCCCAGGCAAAACGTAAAGGGACACGATGTCATGTCTTTTTCACATCAGTTCTCATTCTCTCTTTATTTACTTCTTGGGGATTTCAGTTTCAGTAATCGAAGCTTGAGCAGATGTGCAGCATCATTTTACCTCAATGTTGAACTAACCTCAGACTGCACGTGTGCCTTAACTATTTTGTTTCTGTTCTAAGTAGAGAATGGAAGGCATTGCTTTTTGTCCTGTTTTCTCTCCAGTTGGTGGAAACAGGAACCAGCCAAGGCAGAGAGACCCACAGAGCACTGAGTTCTGAGGAGGGGTCTATTCTTCTGCCTTGACTCTTGTTTTTCTGAGACCACCTGCGTCACCTCACGCATTAATAACTGCTCTTGAATTTAATGTCATATGGTTGTGAATGGAGAAGATGAGGAAGCTGATAAACTTTGGTGAGGGTTCACAGATTTCCCACGGTCATTGTATATACAGGCCGTCCTCAGTTTGCAGGGTAGTGCAGGGCCCTAACAATGACCGTGCAAGGTAAAATTGTGTAAGGTCATCTTAATAATCAGTGCAAAAATTACAATTGTTCCGTGATCTTTAAAAAATGTTGTCGGCCCTGGTTTTAAGTGAATAGGGAAATGAAAAAATAAACATATTTTTTTAGCACACTAAAAACAGAAACATTGAGAATTACAAGTTTTGTTTGTTTGTAAAATCCTCATCAGGAACAGTTTGGGCTGTGCATGCCTTCTGGCCACAAACCTTAGGATCTATAGTAAGCATCTTCTCTGTGCCTTGTTGAATTGACTCCCTTCTAAGTTTGCATCAGCTTTCAACATTTTATCCTTTGCATTTTCAGTGTCATGAAATATCTTCAGGAGATGTGAAGGTGTGAATGTGAGGTTTTTTGCCAAATAGCAGTATCAACACGCCCAGTCAGTGACTTTTTGCTGTGACTCAATTTATATTTGATTTGAATTTCACTTCTAGGGTCATCCTTTTTCATTTCTTTTTGCATTTTCATCTTTGCTGACCAAGCCCCTCTTAACAATTACCCAGTTTTGTAAAATGTCACATGCTATTACCCAGAGACAGAGGCAATACATCTACACCTTCTGTTGTCTGTGCATGAACTAAATGAACACGGGCAGTGGCCAGTCACTGGCGGACTTGCAAGAGGTGACAAGTGTCCATGATGGACAGCTGTTAGATACCTAGTGATAATGGAACTGAAAGGCTAGTAGCATGTGGGCCTTATGCAGTTACTCACAGTTAATACACTGTGGTAGCTGACATTGGAACTGTGTTGTTGGGGTTCTGATGTCATGTCACAAAACTCTGGTATCTGAAATCCATGTATATGGGAGCTATGCAAAGCAAGGACAGCCTACATGTGTTTCCTCTAGAGAAGAGGGATTCCGTAGTGGTATACCTGCATTAATCATAAAAATGTTTTGTTTTAAAGGTAGTCATCCTAAGAGACGAGAGCTCTTTCATGTAAAAGTATTTTCTTTCCTTACTATCTAATTAGCATTGTTTCTATAAGCTAACACTTAGTGATGATGAGGATACAGTGAATGACTGCCTTGTGTTCCTGGAGGGAAAGTATATTAGAGTGACTTCTTTGGAATGTGATTATACCATAAGCAGGAGTTTTAAAAAAGAATCCAAAATCCAAAGAGGATGTACAAAGATGCTTTTGTTGAATTAGTTGTAACAGCATAAACTGGAGATAGTTAGAAGTGAGTATTATAGTACATTGGTTATATGGTTTGTTAGCTCAATGCAGTATATTATAGCTATTAAGGATGATACCTACAAAAAAGCTTATTATGACCTGAGGAGATTCACGTGATGAAAAAGTAAAGAGAAGCAGGATATAAAATATCATCTGTAACATGATTATATACCCATATTTTAAAAAATCAAATTTTGTAGAAAAAGGTAGAGAAAAAATATACCAAAATATAAAAAAATTGTCTTTGGGTAGTGGGAACATGAGAGACTTTGTCTTTTGTTTTTTGTTTGTTTGTTTTACTTTTTTTACATTTCCTAAGTTTTCTGAAGTGAGTATATAATTATTATAAAGATACAAAAAATGTATAATAAATTTTAAAATACTGTTTATTAAGAATGCTTTGCAATTTTCTGCAATTGCTACAAAGGAAAAACGGGGCTATAAAGCATGTTTTTTCCTAATGTGCCCAAGGTGGACTTCCGCTCAAGAGACATTATAAGAGTAAGGGCTGAGGTGCTTCTCATGGTAAAAAAGAGGAACCTAGGGCGCCTGGGTGGCTCAGTTGGTTGAGCGACTGCCTTCAGCTCAGGTCATGATCCCAGGGTCCTGGGATCGAGTCCCACATCGGGCTCCCTGCTCGGCGCGAAGCCTGCTTCTCCCTCTCCCACCCCCCCCTGCTTGTGTTCCCTCTCTCGCTGTGTCTCTCTCTGTCAAATAAATAAATAAAATCTTTAAAAAAAAAAAAAAAAGAGGAACCTAGTTATTGCTCCATTTTTGTTGGCATCCTCCTTGCTTTTGTTTTGTGCTCTTGTTTTCCTTGCTCTGAGGAACAGTGTATCTGTATAAAGCAAGATGCTCTGAAATGTTAGGGTTGGCTGAGTCATAGCTGTAGGTTCTTTTTATTTGCTACAGTGTAATCAACTGTTTTTGCCTCTAGTAGATCCTTATTTTTAGGGGAAAGTGCACCAATTGTTGTATTTCCTTCTGCTTCCTCTTGATCTTTTTTGTTTTTATTTTCAGATGTTGTAAGAGACTTAGCCATATTATCAGACTTTTATTTTCAAAAAAAAAAAAAGAAAAGAAAAGAAAGAAAAGAAAACATTACAGGGATTAGCTCAGCCGGATATTTTGCTGTGCACTTGGTTCATAGTTCTGTTTTCATTTCCTAGTGCGCCCCAAATATTCATAAAATGGATGGATATTCATGTGATGGTATTCAGGTAGGTTATTTCATCTTTACCTAAATCTTTCATGTGTACCAGCATGAAAGAAATACTGAAATCTTACCAAAATAGGAAAATCAGTTTAAATGTTTTGTAATCATTTCTGAAGATAAAAGGTTTTATAATACTCATCTACTAGTTTTCCCAGTCCTATTTTCTTTTTTCAGTGATCCAACATAAGCAGACATTGCATTGTTAATAGGTGTATGCTTTTCCATTTTAGGGGATTTGCTTTGGAGGAAGATGTAAAACCAGGGATAGGCAATGCAAATACATCTGGGGGCAAAGTAAGTAAATAGTGTGGCTTGATCCTTTTCAAAGTTATGATATGAGGTCAAAGCACATGATGTGAGCTGGAAGTAAATTTTCAACCACTTTATGACTGAGGGATTCTCAAAGACACTGCAGGTCTTAGTAGTGGCACTTTTGTAGACATTAGAAAAAGGCACCTCCTTTGAGAAGACACTGGCTGGTTGGTTGTGCCATTGGACAAGAAAGAAGGTGCCTTTGGTGCCAGGCAGATGAAGTCCACTCCAGCCTGTGCAGCCCGGAGAATAGAGCAAACCCGGATTTCAGCTCCACTTACACTTCCCTCAGCTGAGTGTCCTTAACCAAACCTGTACAACCATGTGGGATGGGCGTGGACCCTGGATAGGGCGCCCTTGGCTTAGCACTGGGGCAGTTCAGCTAGAGTTGCTTTTTCTTCCTCAGCTTTCTCTCTTAAAGTCTAGCTCGCTTTCCTAATTACAGGTGACCCTCTGCTGAGGTAGCTGTGCCACATCAGAAAAGAATTTTAATGTTATTGCTTTCAAAGTTTGTCAGATTTTCGGAGGGCAATGTATAATATTTATATCTAAAACATATTACTTAAATTATATCTCTGTTTAAATGTGTATTTAAATATTGTGCCATATATTTTTTGAAGGCAGTTTTTGCTTTAAACTCTTTCAGAAGACAGTTTGTATTAGGAAATAAGCTATAAAGATAAAGATAATCTTTAATTGTCACACATAGTGGCTACATTCTTTCTGAGAGGGCAAGTGTACGCTTTCTTCTGAGTGACTGGAGAATGGAGGAGAATATGGAAATGCAGATTTGGACTCTGAGCAAAGAGATACAGTTTTTGTTTCCCCCACTTGAGAAAAACTGTTGCTTACAGCAAGAAGTAGGGAAAAAACCTGATTTTTTTTAACGTGATAATTTTTTAAAAATATACACAAACAGTTATCTTTTGATTAGTTTGCAGAGTTCATTTTGATTTAACTCCTGGACCGTTCCATCAACCAGCCTTGGCTTTAGCCAAAGCAAAGTCCTGACAAAGATGCTGACATAGCTTAAAATGTTATTTGACTCCCTTAGATTTAGCATGAATTCAAGCTTGTCTAAAAACAGAATAAAATTAAATTGTTTTTTAATAGTTGTTAAGAATTAGTAAACGAGGTAGAAATTATACTACTGTTTCTTGAATCTTTAATTATAGTGCATAGTTATTTTAATAAACTTGTCATTATGATTAATAAAAGTTGCCAAGTGAGAAATTTGTACTTTACATTTGGCACTGAGATTAAAGTGTGGAGTATTTATTCCAGGAACAACTTGGTAGCGTCTTCCCCTAATTATTGGCCACATTCTGAGGAGTGTTGTTCTTGGAACCTATAGCCTCAATCCCATCAAAGATCTCCATAGATTTGTTTTCCAAATTTCCAATGAGCAGTCATGGAGAATGTAGCTGAGTCATGGATGTCTGTGGTAAAGGACAACTCTTGAGAACCATGGGTACAGTCTTTGGAATTGGCAGCATTGTCATGAAGAAGAGTCCTTTAAATGGCTACTTTCCCTTACTGCGAGCATTTTGAGCAGCTCATGTGTTAAATCTCTCACCGATAGAAAACTCTTTTCTGCTTCAGAGGTGATGGCATCAGACAAATACTGCTATGAGAAACTGAATATCGAAGGGACGGAAAAGGGGAACTGTGGGAAAGACAAAGACACATGGATACAGTGCAACAAACGGTGAGATGGAGAAGTTTGCGCAGAGTTTATCCCTTAGTTAATTGCAGGTGTTACTCTCGGAGCCACCAGGATGTTCCTGTTCTGTGCATCCCGCAGAGCCTTCTTTCTGTTGCCTGCTCTCCTCATCTTTTCCCAGCATTCCAGCTCCACCCTGCGGAAGGCTCCTGAGTCTTAACACTTATGCTGACCTCTCCCCTCAGGCCCAGGCCACCCTTGCAGCTGCCTCAGGACTTTCTCACCTAGAAGGCACCGGCTAGCATTTCAAAGCAACAAAAATTAAAGCCACCAGAATATATACTCTATTAACTGGCTCTGACTTTTCTGAACCACCATTTTTGTCAAAGATCTGAATACCTCACTGTCCTTCAGTTTAGAAGCCTTGCAGTGGCCCTTGACTCCACTGTCCCTCTGACACATTGTCCAGACACCAAAACATGGACATTTGTCTTAATTGATCTCTTCATTTCCTTTCCTATTGCATTGCCGCAACTAAGACCTACATTAATTCTTCAACTGTTACAAAGGCCTCTTAAGAGTGTCTTAAGCCAGGGGTCTCTAGCATGCTGCCATCAGAATATTCATCTGCTGAATCTTTTTGACTGTCAATTCTTTGTTCAAATGTCTCTGGTCCCACATACCTAATTAATAGTAAGAATAATGCCCAACATTTACTGTGCCCACTATCTTGCAGTTTACATAAGCTCTGTTATTTAGTCTTTATGGCAGTTCTCCTCATTTTATGGAGGAAAAACTGAGGCGCAATTAATTCATTTGACCAAGGTCATGTAGCTAGGATGCAGTAGAAGCAGAATTAGAATGTGGCAGTCTGATTTCAGAACTCTCCCTTAACCACTTTGTGGCATGTCCTACTGTCTTGTTTAATGAACAAAATGGAACTTTAGCTTGACCCTTTACATCCTCCTCAGTTTGCCCTCAACCTTCATTTTTTTGTTTTGTTTTGTTTTTTTCTTCTCTACTCTTCCAAATTCTAGCAAACCTTGTCATTCTTAGTCCATGCATTTTATTCTCTCACCTCCATACCTCTGCTTGTGCTGCTCATTCCTCCAAAAGCACCCTTTATCCTCACTCCGTTACCAGTCACAGTCCCACTTGGACAACGCTGTATAAATTGTTTCTGGATTTACTCTAGAAATAATTCATTTCCCTCTTCTCTGAATTCCCACAGCCTTTTGTACTATTACTGTGGCCCTTGTTCCCGCCCCTCCATGTTTTATAGCTGTTTATGTGTGTGATTTCTCTTCTCATCCGAGTCTATTTCCTTGACTGTGTCTTTTTTTCTTTATATATCCTAAAGTACTTAGTAAGCTCCATGCACATAAATGACACTTATAAAAATGTTGAATATCTCTTCTGTGTTAAGAAAGCATTTTTGTTTGTGATAGCTATAATAAAATGATATAACCTTTAAAAATTATTTTTTAAGGATGAATTAATACATTTTTCTATGTTGATGATAGATGTAAGTTCTAATTTTTCTCTATCTGATGAAGCTTAATATTTTCTTTTTTTAAATTTAATTAATTAATTAATTAATTTTTTTAAAGATTTTATTTATTTATTCATGAGAGACAGAGAGAGGCAGAGGGAGAAGCAGGCTCCCAAGGAGCAGAGAGCCCGATGCGGGACTCGATCCCAGGACCCTGGGATCATGACCTGAGCCGAAGGCAGATGCTTAACCATCTGAGCCACCCAGGCGCCCGAAGCTTAATATTTTCATGTATAATCTTGCTAGTCTACTAATCATTCTTGACAAGATATTTATTAGTGTATGTGTTTAATATTATGTATATTAGCAATTAAAATGTGCTAGATATAGAAAATATGTCAGGTAATAATACCACTGGAAATGTTTTATATGTTAAATTAGAATTATATGTGGTAGGTGGGGGATTAGTGGAATATATTGAAAAAGGGATCGTGAATCTATGTGGCTGAGAATCTACTATATATATATAAAACATATATAAAATTCTATATATAAAATATGAATCTACTATATATATATATAAAGTAAAAATCTACTATATATAAAATATATGTAAAATTCTTTAATTCTGGGGCAAAAGGTTGAAGAAAGAGCTGTCTTCCAAAAGAGTACTCATCCAAAGGTCATTTATTCACTTGTCAAATATTAAAAAAAAACGTTTTAGCATATCCAGTGGTGTGTTCTAGGGAAGGAGATTCTGATCTAAAAGAAGTCTTTTTGTTGGATAATTTCCTTTAGAGAAATACTTGAACTAATGGACAGTAAAGGAAAATCTAGAAAACAGTTTGGGATTTTGGTACATGGATAACAATTTCAGAGAAGACACTTTTTAAAGCGGGAGGCAAACTAATTTGGGCTTATTTAGCTTATTATAATTTGAGTAAATAAAATAGAGTGGATGAAAAAGAAATGCTAAAATGAGATAAGATTACTGTTCTAACTGTACATGGTTTGTTATTTGGGGAAAGAAGTAAATAATTGGTATCTTTTAACACAGGGATGTGCTTTGTGGTTACCTTTTGTGCACCAATATTGGTAATATCCCCAGGCTTGGAGAACTTGATGGTGAAATCACATCTACTTTGGTTGTGCAGAAGGGAAGAACATTAAACTGCAGGTAATCATCTTCCCCATTCTATGAGAACATTAGTCATCTTACTTCCGAGGAGTGCCTCGTAGAGTTACTTTGGTTTTTTCAGTTCCCATGCGTGTTAGCAAGCCGAAACAGAATCTAGCCCATAGGGGTGACCAAAAGGGTTGAAAAGAAGCTAAGAATTAGTTGACTATGGTTGATGGAGTTATGTTTAATGGGTCGAGAATATCTTGTAGGGTTTAGTTTGCATTTCATTCCTAATAAGGAAAATGAGTCAGAACTCCTGGGTAAAGTCAGTAGATTAAATATATGCATCTTCCTTTACTCCCTTCTGAGCCCCCACTAAAATGACAGTAACGATCTTTTTTGGAATTCATGTATCCACAGGGCAGTAGAGAAAGGGAGAGGAGACAACAGCAACAAAATTTGGGAGTGTGGAGAGCATATGGATGTGTGGCAAATGATTGTCAAAACTAAGAAAGCTGAATTCCTAAGTCAGTATTGGGGAAAATGGAGAGCTAACCTTGTATATAAAGTCATTTCCCCAAAGACTCAAAAATTGGCAGCATCATCTGCTTCTGGAAGACAGAGTAAAAGGATTCAGGGACAGGGAGGGGCTAAAATAGAAAAGATAGTTGAAAAGTCTGCCAACAGATTACTTCCTGACTCACCTAAACTGGGGATTGCTCACCCTCTCATGGAAGATTTTGAGCTTTACATTCTACACATAAACAGGTTTCCGAGCTGAAGGACGACCGGCAATATTGATACCAGGGTGTGTGCAAGTGGACCAGCCTCATTGATGTTCAGCCAGAAAGCCCTAAAATTTCCTATCATTTATCTGATAACTCAAATATGAGCAGTTTATCAGACATGTGAAGAAAGGCTCAAACACACATACACAAAGAGATAAAAACAACCAGAAAAAAGGGCACCTGTCAATATTTATGCGAGATAAGATACTTCTATCATGAAAAAGAATAGAGTGCTATTTTTTTAAACAAATGAAGAACATTCACAGAAACAAATGCTGTTGGAAATTAAAAATATGGAGGTAGAGATTAAACCCAGTAGTTGAAATTATCTCCCAGAAAGTAGGGCAAAAGCAGAAAGGAGTGGAACAAAGAGAAAACCTCACCAAGTTGGAATAGGAATGATGAACAGGGAAAATAGCAGGGAAGAAATCATCAATTAGTGACTTAGATTGTCTACAAAGGATGGAGTTGAGCGTCTACATTGACAGGCTCACCAAGTGCAGGTGCAGTGAGTGAACTCCGAGGCACATCTAAACATATCATTATGCAACTTCAGACCTTAGGACAAAGAAAAGAATCCCAAATGTTTTCAGAGAGGTGAAAAAAAAGATCAGGCTTAGGATCTATCAGCAGGAGCCCTGGGAGCCAGAATACAATGGAAAACATGATTCCTGAACTAAGTTCTGTACCCAGGCAAAATATCAATCAAGTGTGAAGGGAGAAAGTGGACACACTTTTAGATATGCAGGTTTCCCCGCGAATGTACTCCCCTACCCTTTTTCAGGAAGCTATTAGAAATTGTGTTCCACTCAAATGAAAGCATAAGGTAAGAAAGGGAAAGGCTGGTCATACAGGAAACAAGATACCCACCACGTAGAGTGAAGAGTCAGGGCAACCCTCCGGTGAATGGTGAGGGGAAATCCCAGATACTTCAGTGCCGTACAGGGTACAGCGGACAGCCAGATCAGACAGGAGGAGGGTATATTCCAGATAGAAACTCCAGGAGAGATTTCTGCAGGAAGAAGAACTGATGCTCAGACAGCACATCTTGGGGATTTGGGGGTCAACAGAGTTTGATTAGTTTCGTATTGGTGACAAATTCTTAGAAAAGTAGGCAAAAAGACAACAAACAAATAAGAGACTTGCTAATCTGAGGGAAAATGAAAAGTTGTACAGGAAAAGAAAAGGTTTAATTATGGCATACTGTATCACTCAACTGAGTAACATTTACATAGTCCTAATAGTGTACATTTTTATTATTGATTTGAGTATTGATTAAACAAAATTTATGATGGGAGGATAGGAGAAAGATACACATTTTCAAATTCCATAGAGAGGAGTCAGTTAGTAGTATCTGAAATGGAAAAATGAAAAAACAGTAATACAAACTCTTAATTAAAGATATGTACATAAATAACAAAAGAATCAATTAAAAGTAGAAAGTGGTTTCCTCCAAGGAGGGATATATGGTGGAGGAGAGGGCACTGAACCACTTTATTGCATTAAAAAAAAAAAACGATTTGTCTGTTTGACTCTTTAAACTATATGCATGTGTCATTTTGATAAAAATAAATAAATAAAAAGAATGGAGATTTATGTGCTGACATTGACGTGGCATCATATGACTACATTAAGGATTTACATTTTAACCGTGTTCTGTTTTATTTATTCCTATATAACATTTAGGTAGTGAAGTTAATAATATACCAATTCTCAATTACCATTTTTAAATTAGCAATCTTCTTGGGAAATGTAAACCCAGACCAGTTCTCGTCCTTGTTTGAAACATGTTTGAAATCTTGAGACCTACCCACTTATCAAACCAAATACTAGTAATAATGGCTCACTTGACTTGTACATGATAGCCAAGGCAAAATGATAAAGCTATTTCAATTCAGGCCCTTGTTATAATAATTATGTTTAAATCCTAAAATATGTCCATATCTCTGAAAGAATCAGATCAAAAGATTTAGTTGCTTTCTCCATTTAGAGGTTGAAATGGTTATGCTATTGTTTTTTTAAAAAATTTTATTGTTATGTTAATCACCATACATTACATCATTAGTTTTTGATGTAGTGTTCCATGATTCGTTGTTTGTGTATAACACCCAGTGCTCCATGCAGAATGTGCTCTCTTTAATACCCATCACCAGGCTAACCCATCCTCCCACCTCCCTCCCCTCTAGAACCCTCATCAGAGGGACTCTGAAAAACAAGCTATTTGTTTTTATTAGATAATAAATAGAAAAATAGAGAAAATATTATTGCCCACTTTTTAGTTTAGCTTAGTGTTTTTTAGTGAGAGAGAGAGAGAGTGTGTGCATTCTAGCAGAGGGGGAGGAGCAGAGGGAGAGGAAGAGAGAGAATCCCAAGCAGGCTCCACACTTAGCCCAGAGCCCGATGCAGGGCTCGAACTCACAACCCTGAGGTCACGACCCGAGCTGAACTCAAGAGTCAGACACTTAACCCACTTTTTAGTTTTTAAGCAGATTCTCAAAATGAATGTGAATTAATGGACTCCTATTTTCTTTTTGCTCTCTGTTTTTAGTGGTGGGCATGTGAAGCTTGAAGAAGATGTCGATCTTGGCTATGTGGAAGATGGGACACCTTGTGGTCCCCAAATGATGTGCTTAGAACACAGGTGTCTTCCTGTGGCTTCCTTCAACTTTAGTACTTGCTTAAGCAATAAAGAAGGCACTGTTTGTTCAGGAAATGGAGTAAGTATTCAGTACCTTGCCATAGGGAAACTCCTCTATTCTTTTATATCACAGAAACAGGTATGACCCTAACCTGCTTATTTTGTAAAAATCGAAAATGTGCTTATCCATGTTTCTAGCTGGCTTGTAAACAGTTCTTTGGTCATAGTCGTTGGAATATTTCTGTTGTGTAATCTGTGCAAGCCTGGGAATAAGAAAAAGTATAATCTTCCTAATCAAATTCTTCCGTTTTTCTTTTGCATTATGTTAATGTGATCTCATATAATATAATGCTGGTTTTCTACAAGTGATCTGGGAGAGAAGTTTTTTTTGTTTTTTTTTTTTTTTCCCTTGACAGAGAGAGACGGCGAGAGAGGGAACACAAGCAGGGGGAGTGTGAGAGGGAGAAGCAGGCTTCCCGCGGAGCAGGGAGCCTGATGCAGGGCTCAATCCCAGGACCCTGAGATCATGACCTGAGCCGAAGGCAGACGCTTAACGACTGAGCCACCCAGGCGCCCCGGGAGAGAAGTTTTAATAAACTCTAATGGGACTTTAAAAAGGGTGTAGAAAAGGGCATTGGCCACAATATTTAACAACTGGTATGGTCTAGTCACTGAGCAATTAGAACAGGTCATAAATAGTTGCTGTAGCCACACCAAGCGTGTATCAGTCAAGGATAACTCCTAGAAATAAAAACTGAATAAGTCAGAGAAATGTTTATCACAGATGAATAGAAAGAATAGCATTGTTTAAAAGACTAAATTCTATTTTTTCAGTCACATATCTGATAATGTAGGTCCTATATAAGTAAGTTTATAAGTTAGATAAACATGCCCCAATAGTGATCACAGTTTGGTCATTTTCTGTTAGGAATTCCTATACTAATAAAATAATTTTTACTTCTTTTTCTTTTGGCCTGCACTACGATTTTTTTTTTTTAAACCCTACCTAGATTCTTGGCTTGAGCTGGTCATATTATCCAGTTGAGGTAAAGGATCCCTGTCCTGAAATTGTAAGCCTTCAATCCTGGTCATTCCATGTAGATCCTCCAGGGATATGCCAAGAATTTTCTTAGGGAGGTCTTGCCAACTGTAACTCTTTGCCAAAGGATAGGAGTTCTTATGGCAAGTGAAAATAGAGAAGGCACATAGTAAGTAGTTCTGCTCCTACAAAGGGGTCTACTAAGTCTTCTTTCTTGAGTAAGTGAGAAGATGTTAAGGGGAAATGCTTTTTTGGGCGGATAGGGCAAAAAGTGGAATTGCTTCTTGATCATTCATGCTAATGATAACAATGTCTTCTTCATCTAGAAGTGTAGAACACGGAGGCCAAACAGTTTTGTTAATAAAATATTTGTTTAACGAATGAATAAATTGATAGACACAAGTAATTCAGGTGGCAAATATCATCCAAATCACTTGCAGTAATTATGCATAATACAGAGACATTATATCCTATATATTTTTAATTCACAGTAACTCTAAATATACAATAAAAATTGAAATGAGAATACAGTAGATACTGTCTATGTACTGTACATTGTATAGTTAAGAGTATGGGCTTGGAATCAGACAGTCTGAGTTTGAATCCCATCTCTTTCTTTCTAATTGAGTGAGATTTGGCAACTCATTTAGCCTCTGTGTGATTCAATTTATTCCCCTTTAAAATGAGAAGAAGAATATTGTGTGCTTTACAGGATTGTTGTGAAGAATCAGTGAGTTAAGGGGCGCCTGGGTGGCTCAGTCGTTAAGCGTCTGCCTTCGGCTCAGGTCATGATCCCAGGGTCCTGGGATCGAGCCCCACATCAGGCTCCCTGCTCAGCGGGAAGCCTGCTTCTCCCTCTCCCACTCCCCCTGCTTGTGTTCCCTCTCTTGCTGTGTCTCTCTCTGTCAAATAAATAAAATCTTTAAAAAAAAAAAAGAAAAAAAGAATTAGTTAATACTTGCAACTTATATGTAGTACTTATAACAATGCCTGAGGCATAGTGAGTGTCGGATAGATGTTTGCTAGGACTCTCTTGTGATTCCTTGTCACTGGTGTCACTGTCCTTGTCACTGTGTCACTGTTGTGCGATGTGGAAACTGAGAGTTGGACCTGCTTAAAACCCATTGATAAGACAGCGGTGAAATGGGCACTCACAGCCAGGCCTTTTGACTTTAAACCTCAGCCTTTTTCCACTGATACGAGGAATTCTTAATCTCAGGAAACAAACTGAGGGTTGCTGGAGTGGGGGGTGGGGTGGGAGGGATGGGGTGACTGGGTGATAGACACTGGGGAGGGTATGTGCTCTGGTAAGCGCTGTGAATTGTGCAAGACTGTTGAATCTCAGATCTGTACCTCTGAAACAAATAATACATTATATGTTAAAAAAAAAAAAGGAAGAAGATAGCAGGAAGGGAAAAATGAAGGGGGGGAAATCGGAGGGGGAGACGAACCATGAGAGACTATGGACTCTGAGAAACCAACTGAGGTTTCTAGAGGGGGGTGGGGTGGGAGGGATGGGGTGGCTGGGTGATAGACACTGGGGAGGGTATGTGCTATGGTGAGCGCTGTAAATTGTGTGAGACTGTTGAATCACAGACCTGTACCTCTGAAACAAATAATACATTATATGTTTAAAAAAAAGAAGAAGGTAGCAAGAGGGGAAGAATGAAGATCTGTACCTCTGAAACAAATAATGCAATATATGTTAAGAAAAAAAAAAGAAGGAGATAGCAGGAGGGGAAGAATGAATGGGGGGAAATCAGAGGGGGAGATGAACCATGAGAGACGATGGACTCTGAGAAACAAACTGAGGGTTCTAGAGAGGAGGGGGGTGGGGGCAAGGATTAGCCTGGTGATGGGTATTAAAGAGGGCACATTCTGCATGGAGCACTGGGTGTTATACGCAAACAATGAATCATGGAATACTACATCAAAAACTAATGATGTAATGTATGGTGATTAACATAACAATAAAAAACCTCAACCTTTTTCTTCCCACATATTTGTCAATCTGCAGAGATTTGTTAATCTGAAATCTGCATTTTCTTAATCGTATTTTATGGTTACATTTTTTTAAAGATTTTATTTATTTATTTGACAGAGAGAGAGAGACACAGCGAGAGAGGGAACACAAGCAGGGGGAGTGGGAGAGGGAGAAGCAGGCTTCCCGCTGAGTGGGCAGCCTGATGCAGGGCTCGATCCCAGGACCTTGAGATCATGACCTAAGCCGAAGGCAGACGCTTAACGACTGAGCCACCCAGGCGCCCCTATAGTTACATTTAGATGTGGATGTATGTCATAGATTAGACAGAAGACAGAAAGCTATCCACTGACAGCCTGCCCCCTGAAGAACTTCTCTGATCTTAAACCTAGCTGAATTCTCCCCCACTTCCCACTCCATTGAAAGTTGTTTTGAAGTATCAGATCTAGGTGTAGATTCCGTTTCCGGTACGTATAAGTGAAGATAGATTATTGTCTTAGAGTTTTTAAAAATTTGGTGCCATTTTATGTGAAATTTTTCCTTACATTTTGTTTGAGGGCTTCACAGTTTCCATGGCGTGGAGGTCGTTCATCTCTGTCGCTTGGGTTGAGGTGCCAGGGCTATAGCTTTGTGAAACTTTCTTCTTAGCCCAATCAGGCCTTCCCTCTTCTTCATTGGATTGCTCTTTATCTCTTAGGCTTCCTAAAGGATGAATAAAACTTTGGTATAAAGACCGTTTCTTTGGAAGAAACTTTTATATTGGATAATTGGCAAATGATTGTATTTCTGCTGAGTTTTAAAACTCCGTCCTATAAAATTTAAGTTAATGAAATTCAAAACAATAATTTCATTGATTTCTTTTTAGACTGTGTATTCATTTCCCCTGTTAAAATTCATTATTCCCTTTGAGTCTAACTGCTGATCTCTAGAAAATATTATTTTAGGTACTTGAAAAAGAAATAAGGAAGTTAGTCTTTAGAAGAAAGTACTGATCATTTTTCAGTACCGTCAAATTCTAGGCATATAACAGTTAGAAATTAGTGCTTATTTTTCATGCTTCTGTATCAGAGAGTTGACCTGTACTCTTGACTGATTTTGGATTTCAGGTTTGCAGTAATGAGCTGAAGTGTGTCTGTAACAGACACTGGATTGGTGCAGACTGCAGCACATACTTCCCTCACAATGATGATGCAAAGACTGGCATAACTCTGTCTGGCAATGGTAGGTACTTGATTACTGCCATTACGTAGTTTTTATACATAACGAGAGAGAACTGCTCTTCAGAGAGTTTCATTTGGATTATTGTTATAGCTCAAATATAATATACAACTGGGATCCACAGTATGAAACTGATATTTTCCATTTCCATTTCCATGTGTAATATTGAATATAACTTAGTCTACTGATTTAGCCTTATCTTGTCCTACATCAGACTGAGATTTTTCAAGTATTCTGTTTTGGGGCGTGGTGACAACAAACCCTAGCATTTCTTTTAAATGAAGAAAGTAGTCCTATTTCTTAACTCTCTGAATTTAAGGAGAGAATTTTATATTTTGGGATTGAATACATAGAAAAAAAGCAATTTGAAGAACTGGGTTATTTTTTAAAGATTTTATTTATTTATGCAAGAGAGAGCACGAGCAGGGAGTGGGAGGGGCAGAGGGAGAGGGAGAAGCAGGCTCCCCACTAAGCAGGAAGCCTGACCTGGGGCTGGACCCTGGGATCATGACCTGAGCCGAAGGCAGACACTTAACCGACTGAGCCACCCAGGCACCTCTGAAGAATTGACTTTTAAATATCTTGTTGGCTTTAATATTTTTTTATTATAGAATCCCATCTCCATTCAACCCAAGTTGTGTAGCCTGAACTGTAGATAATTCTAGAAGTAGTAACCTTGGCCGAGGTGTCTAGAAGGGGATTAAGGACATAGATAAGAAACAACAGGTACAGATCTAAAAGCTACAGTGGCCCAAATGGAGAGGTAGAAATTAAATGCAGATAGTTGTAAGAACACATGCCTTGGAGGTAGATGTCCCCTTTTAAACTATATTATCATTTTTCATGATTGAGTGTTAATTAATGTTCAAATCCTGAAGTCCATTCATCTTCCTGTTCATTGTAATCATCCAGACAGGTTAAAAATCTTAGCCACGATGACTTTAGCAAGGAAATTCAGAGAATGATGAAGATTCTGGTGTCCTCAGTCTTAGCAAGGGTAGTATGGAGCTTTTTTCAGCAGTGAATGCAGAAATGAGGCTATTCAGGTCCCTGGATTTAAGTGAATTGTCAGAAGTCATATCATTACTTAGAAATAACCAGGCTAAGCCTCCAAGTTTATTGATCCCTGTAAAAATTGCTGGAAGAAAAAGAAGAAAAGGCAGATGTGCTAGGCCCTAGAGTAGGAAAACCCCAGTGCCCCAGTGGGTCCTCTGGCATCTGCATCCCCCCATCCCACAGAGGATGTGCGCAGGGTGGGCCGTTCTGGTTTCCTCGGATGCCCTGCCGTAGGACACGACTTACCGAGGCCTCCCATACAGGGGGGCGGCCGCTTCTGTAATGGGGATTTGCGATCTGCCCTAGTTGCCCGTGATTACAAACTGTTGACATTTAGAAAGATGCTTCGGGAGTGTAGCAGACCAAGAGAGACCTGAGCTGCTCTGAGTGAAACAGATCTGGGTGATTTAAGCATCTGGTATAAATCATTATCAGCAAAGCAGCCAGGCCTCCGATCTGCCTTTTCTGCTCCTGGGCCCTCCCTTGAGTCTCTTGCCCGAGCCTTTGACTTATGGGGTCACTCACACTGCTATGATCCCCCTAAGGATTCCACCTCTGCCTTCCTGACAGCAGATGCTGACACACAGTGCCATTACCGAGTCCTGAGCACTGGCCTCGCCTTGGCCCTCTGCCGGTCTGCTACCGCCTGGCTCTCGTGCCTGGCAAGCACCAGTCTCTGGCTCGCCACACACTCTCTTTTCCTCTGGCTTCTTTCCTTCTCTAGGATCCCACAGCCACCATTAACAGCTGGGAACTATAAGCCCATTGTTTGAGCACCTGAGCACTCATTATATAAATCCGTAGACACATTTTCTCCGCAAGGAGCTTACATTTGAGAGACAAAATATCACACGTACAACCGAGGGCGATAAGGACCTTGCGTTAGTGGTCAGGATGGAAGGATATGGACAGTCACATTTCTGGAATTCCTGAGCAAGAGGTCAGGGTCAAAAGGAACATGGATTTTTACACGTTCCTATCCAGAGAGTGCTATGGCAATATGGTAGAGTCGCTCTCCCTTTGTTTTTTATTTTTTACTCTTCCTTTTAGTAGTTAAGCGACCTCATCTTATTTTTCAGAAAATTACGTGGGAAATAAAACTGTGCAAAATATACTGGGACAAGAATGAAAAGGGAATGCAGACAAAGAATTACGTAAACAAACAGTTGATTTGGATTGCTAAGTAATGCTTGATTTTTCGTCCCTTTAAAAAAACACCCACTTTTTTACTTCCCAGTATGTATGGATATCAAATCATTATGTTGTACGCCTGAAACAAATACAACCTTATGTCAAGTGTAGCTCAAGAAAATTAAATTAAAGAAGTGTTCTCTAAGATTAAGATTTAAAGGGAAAAAACGCCCACTTTGTAAAACAAATAATTTTGTTAGTGTGGTGATTACAAATATGGGGAATAATGTTCCCGAAAGAATTTTGTCTCAAAATTTCAATTATATACACTGATCTTCATTGTTTTCTGTTTCCCCCCATAGGTGTCGCTGGTACCAATATCATAATAGGCATAATCGCTGGCACCGTCTTAGTGCTGGCCCTCATATTAGGAATAACTGCATGGGGTTATAAGTAAGTGAAATGTCTCAGTATTGTTACTATCGAAGTAGACTTTAAAACATTTCATTTAAATTAATTAAGCACCTAGAAAGTTGTGTATCATTGGATAGGTATACCTGCAATGAAAATCAGTCTGGTTCCACAGGCAATCAGTGAATAGTCTTGGCATGATTAGAGGTGATAATAATTTACTATGTTTTTAGATTTTGAGGTAACTCCCTTCTATTCTGAAAGTAAAGAATATTGTTTTAAAACTGTTACGTGAAGTAAAACCGATCTAAATCGTGTCTTAATGCGAAGGCTGTGTTGGTTTGCTCTTGAGTGACATGGGCTCTCTTGACTTAAACCCACGCCTAGAGATCTAGGCAAGATGGTCCCATAGGGAGCATAATGCTTTAGTACCAACAGCAGTGACGCCGTCAATTCTCAGCAAGAACAGCCGTGGCAGATGTGTGACCGAGGACTTGCCGTGGCCCAGCATCGTGCCAGAGGCAGAACCTCTTCCTCTTCATACCCAGTACGAAGGGGGCACTAGTATTTAACTATTGGGTGTTTGTGTGTGAAGAAAATACTGTTCAGAGACTTCATTTGTTCACATTCAGAGTCAACTTTAAGTTACTGCTTTTAATATGTAATTCTTAAGCTTCAAGTTCAGCTTAGAAGTTTTGGGTTCTTATTTATACATTTTTAAAAAATTACAAATTACGTAACTTTTGAATACTGAAACCCCTTGAGCATTTAGCTAAGGAGATGACTTCAGGCATTCCAAACTTACTTATTTTCTGAATATGTTCAGTTTCCTTTTGAAGTACTTCGATATTAACGATGTAAAAAATTTCCTTAGGATTCAAGTAACTTATTTAAGTTTAATAAATTGAAACTTAAATATGGTGAACCTTGAGTTCTGTTTAATATTTCAACTTAAAATCATTGTTCTGCTGATCTCTCATGATGATGTTTCAGTACCCCGGCCCTAGGGTTTTTCTCCATTTGAAGGGCCTACAATGTTTTCTAGGCATTCTGGCCATTACCCCATTTTATAGTACTCCCCCCCACATACGCCTGACTTACTTCACTGACAGACTTGGGAATTAGGATATTTTAGGCTTCAAAATTACCCCAAACTGTTCAATAGACTAGGCACTATGTAATTATGTACTATTATCATTATTATTATTATTACCTGACATGGTCTTAAACCAACTCATTTGAAGGAAATCTCTTTAAAAGTATATATGGCTGTTGTTTGTTGTGAAGTCAGAACCCTGAAAGAGTTTCTTTGGCGGAAAAGAAAGAGCAGTTAGCTTACTGCCAAGATAAACTTTGTATGCTGAAAGCATTAAAATACATGAGGGCATCTGTGGAAGGCACATAGATACCTATGTGCCTCTTTGATGTGCAGGCCGTTAGCTCTATGGCATACTTCCATTTGCACGGGCTGATTTCTTTCTTTCTTTTTTTTTTTTTAGATTTTATTTATTTATTTGAGAGAGACAATGAGATAGAGCATGAGAGGGGGGAGGGTCAGAGGGAGAAGCAGACTCCCCGCCGAGCAGGGAGCCCGATGAGGGACTCGATCTCGGGACTCCAGGATCATGACTTGAGCTGAAGGCAGTCGCTTAACCAACTGAGCCACCCAGGTGCCCCCTGCATGCCCTGATTTCATCATAACATTTGGAGTTATAAAATTACATGTCTGAAAGGAAGGCTTTTCTGAATATTTATCATATGACCTCGCCTCCCACCCCAGGTGAATTAGTCCCATCTTGGAGTTAACGCTATTTCCTCGACTTCCCTGATTTAAGACCTATGTGGTAATTGCCATCACAAGCTTTGATCTTTTGAAGTAGCTCAGTGGTTTCATTGGTCATGTGAAAAGGGGAAGGCAAAATTATTAGTTCTGTTGTGTGTGATTTTCTGCCACCTACTGATGCAAATTGGAATTTCTTGTTTTTGCAATCTTGGAAAAAAATTACCTTTCAGAAAATATGAAATCTAAACTTCTCTTGCTAATGAAATTACCTATGTCCATTTGTTTTAATGATTAGAATGAAAGTACTTCCGTTTGTCATTTCTTATTTTTATGAAATTCTTTTGAGATTTCACTGTTTTTTCTATTTTTCATTTCTGAATATATGTACTTTGCATATTCGCTAAGGAAAAAGACAAATCTTATTCATACCACAGAATCCTCTTCATAAATTTGAACCTGAGTGATGAAAGTTTTAGTGCTACTAAACTTAATTCAGAGTATGTTTAAGAATAGAACGAGAATGTAGAAGTTTTAATACAGGAGTTAAATTCATGTAATTCATATTCTACTTGAAATTCAAAAATGGATTTAGGACCTGAAAACTCGTTTCCTCATTAATGCTTCCGATTAAACTTTCTGCCCGTTCTCCAAGCCTTGGAGTGAGGGAATGGCGGAATAGGCAATGAGGAATACTTATTTGGAACTGATGGACCACTAGTTAATCAGATGGAGGGAATAAAAAGTTAAACATACTGAATAGAAAGAGTCTGGGACTACTTATTCTCCCCCTCCCCCAATCTGATGGTTTCAACTATGAAAAATATAAATAACAAATTGGCACTTTTACTCTCATGAGCTCATTATTAAACCAAGATACTTACAGAGTGTATGAAATAGATAGGCAGATAAAGGTGCTACAAACAAAATTGATATGGAAACATTATCCTTGATGTGGGGAGGAAGGAGCCCAGTACTCAGTTGCATGACCTTTCTAACATGTCTTCAGAATATTAACACTTAATTAGGTCACGATAGAAAGTTAAAAATTAAGTCTTTTGAGTTGTAAATTAAGTCACTGGTGTCTTACTATTATACCCCCTAGAACACATTTTTGTTTAATATTGGTTTGTTTTAAAACTCATGTAATTTTGTTTTAGTGTATGGCCAAATGAAAAAGAGAGACTAAAGTTTGAACAAAGTATTTCCAGTGTAAAGTTTCAGTAAGTAGTGATCACTTAGAAGGTCCCTAACAGCTGTGAATTAACTCATTCTAATATATCCTACATGATGAAATAAGATGTTCCCATGTCCAATCATGTTTTCCCATTTGAAATTCTTAGGAAGAGCTTTAGTTTGAGATATATATTCCAAAAGGAATGAATTATGATTTTTATTTCTATGAAAGCAGTTAATTTATAGAAGTAACTTGAATAAGATTGACTTTAGAACATTACTAACTAAATGTTTAATATGGTACAATTGATATTGGGAAAACAGGTGTTCTTTCATAACTGAAGCTTATTTATGCTGTTAAAAATATTTATTTGAAAATTTTGTCACTAACCCTTTGGTGTCGCTTCTAAAGATGAAGTAGAGAGAGAGAGAGAGTGTGTGTATGTGTGTGTGTGTGTACCGTGTGAAAGAGAGTCTGTGTTTGTATTCCCCATGTTATGTTACTTTTTTTAAGGATTTATTTATTTGAGAGAGAAAGAGAGAGTGAGAGAGAACATGAGAGGGGAGAGGGTCAGAGGGAGAAGCAGACTCCCTGCTGAGCAGGGAGCCCGATGTGGGACTCGATCCTGAGACTCCAGGATCATGACCCGAGCTGAAGGCAGTCGCTTAACCACTGAGGCACCCAGGCACCGTGTATTACCCATTTAGTTTTGCAATTCAGAAATCCTCTAGTGGAGACCTTTCAATGAATGCTAGACCTTTCATGTTTATTGCTCTCTCTGAATATACTTCCATAGGTAACTAATTCTTCTTTTTTTTCCTTTTCTTCTTGTCCATGAAAAGAAATTATCGAGAACAGAGGTATGTGATGAGAATAATCTGAACACATAGCTGAAAGGTTTAAATCCTATTAACATCCTTGGAATTCATACATGCAGTTATAAAAGTTATAAATGTTGACTTTGTTTCTGTGATCATAGAGCAATCTTGTTTTTCATGACCTTGAAACGATAATTTTAATAATGGTGCTGTGGAATGTATTATTTATTTACAAATAGATCTATCATTATTTAATTTTAATGGTTCTTTCATCCAACAGTACCATAATAATAGAAGTTACTTGTGCTACTATTATAGTAATGTATAGTAATGTATATGGAAATAAACTTTTTTCCATCTAAAACAAACTTCCTCTATGTTAAGTAATCACCTGTGTTTACATTAGTTAATTGGCTTTTCTTCATCTTTTTAGCAATCTTATTGCCTAGTACTTTCTGAAGGAATTTATTTTTTATTTGTTACTATTGTTATATTAATAACTTCCATACAGAAATGATAAAATTTATATGGGCACAGTGCTGGGATCAGGAGAATGTCCTGGTACTTGATGGGCCTGTTTACTTCTGCATAAGAAAATATTTTTGTACTGATTAGGTAATTGTGTAGGTAAATAATTTGCATTATTGGAATCTCAGATTGTCTAGTGTAAAGGCCATAAAGTCAGATACCCTGTTCATCATAACCTTAAAATCTATGTTTAACCATCAGCATGAAAAGTGGTACAGAGCACTCATGTAGTTTTATAAAAATGCCTATTTTTTCCTAAATCTAAATCAACCCATTTTGAGATAGCCCCTTCACTTTTCACATTTAAAAAATTATTAATGCTCTTAGCTATTATACAAAAAATTTAAAATATCCTGGAAGACCGGGTCTTATGCATCATGTAATACTAGTTTTGTACTCAAGATAACTGTGCAGATTCATACTTAACTTTCCCCACTGTTGCATCAAATGTCAGGCAGATTGGGAATAAGATGTAATAAACATGATAACACTTTTTCAGGCCCTAACTAGCTTTCATTTTTTCACAAATTAAAATTTTGAACTTTACTTTTCTGTTTTGTTCCATGTTGTAATTTAAAATTCCTGTAAGAAGACTTTAGCCATAAGTGTCTACAGTCTCTATAAATGTGCTCATACTGAACCAACTAAGATCCTGGTCAGTTAGCATAGATATTAGGAAATATTCATCCAGTCCTGGGATAACTAACTAACTCGTCATTAATGGAAAAAGTAAACCTGAGACAAAATGACTTAAGTTTTAAAAACAACTAGATTTCTTTTTGACATGTTTAAAACTCTTGTGTCTAATCACTGGAGAAGAGCTGGAATCATTTAAGCTTTCTCTTGGATAGAATTTGATCAGTTATATCAGAAATCTAAGTTTGGTGGCTTTCTCCAATGAAAAACAAAATTAGGCTAATAAGATCAAATATTGATGAGTCAGCCTCATTTCCGTAGTAGCTAAGGCTATAAGGTAATTTAATATTGCTTACATATAAAAAGGAAAGTAAAATGTCACAAATATAAGCCACATAAGCAAACCTAAAGCAGTGCTCTAAGACACATTCTCACCTGGAGTACTATCCAGAATGAGGGAATTGCCCACACTACAAAAAATTATTAATATGCAAAACTGTGTACCAACCTCTTATTCTAACTCAGTATCTACATAGGTACAGTTGAGAACATTTTTTGCATTAAGAATTTCCTTTATGTGTCTGATATAATTTCATGCCTCCTGGCATTACTGAGTCATCATTTTATCAATCTGGTTACTATTTTGGAACCTAGTTCATATTTTGAGAGTGGTCACATCTTTGACAGATATTTATTTTATGTATTTTGCTATATTTCATTACAATATTTATTTATTTTTGCCCTTGTCTATAGCTAATGAGTCTTAGACTTGTAGAATAATTCTCAAAATGAAGAAGTAGCAAATAATGGACTTTAATAAATATCTTCTGAAGGATTTTCCTTTTTGAGAATATTTGTCAGTGGTGATAGAGCAGGTAGGGAAAGGCCAGTGGACCAAAAAGCATGCATTAAGAAATGTATAGTCTTATAAAAATATTTTCAGATGTTCAGAAAGATGTGTTCAGTTCTGAAGGATGCTAGGAAATAGAAATAAGAATTTTGAGTTGTCTTTGTCTTTAAATTTAAAGGTTTTCCTTTGAGGTTCCATGGTGGGAGGACTAAGTGACGAGGAATCAGAAATTCACTTGCTAGGATGTGATTTCTTGGGAAATCACTTAAATTTCCCACGACTTTTAAATCAGATAAAGTTCTGTGTAATCTGTGAAGCATCATAGTGAGGGAAGTTCTTAGTATATGGTCTCTGAAGACTTTGTGTTTCTCTGATCTTCAAACGAAGGAGGTGAATGTGGTTGTTCTCACAGAGAAAGGCCGCATTCATCCACATGAATGAGGCCCACACATACCGGTTGACCTGGTGCAAGTGTGGGTGAACATAAAGGTTTGCTCTGACACTAAATGCAAGACCATATTAAACATATAGCCAGTTATCAGATTCTTATTAATGATAGCCATTAGGCATAACTTTCAAATTATTAGAGAAGTCAGGCAAGTAATTCTGTGAAGGAGCTTGATAACCTGGCATGATAGGTTTAATTGCAAGTCTGTCAACCCTTTGTTTTCTTTTTGTTTACAAACTGCTTAATAAAAACAGACGCCCTGTTCTGGACACAGTAGAGGCAGAACCCCATGCATGAATGGTATCACTTTAAATCTGCCAGTGTTACCTTATGAAGGGGAGAACCATGTAACCTAGGAACCGTGGAGAGTTCTTTTATACATCATGTAGTCAGAAGGATGGCTGATCTTTTTCTTTAAAATTTTCAGGGACGAAGGCTTCCATATTATTTTCAGCTGATGCTATCATAATTGCTTTAGGATTTAGCAGCTGTATACTCTGTGTGTTTGGTTTTTTTTAAGATTTTATTTTTAAGCAATCTCTACACCCACTATGGGGCTCTAACATACAACCCCAGGATCAAGAGTCTCACACTCCGCCAACTGAGCCTGCCAGGCGCCCCAGCAACTGTATACTTTGATACAAGAATTATAAGTTTGAGCTTTAGTTTTCAGATCGGTTTGCAAGTAGCAATAGAATAAGAAAACATTAATTTGAACTTGGATTTATGTAACATCCATATTCAGCTGAAATATTCTCTTCCTTTGTCTGAAATGAACACACATCATTATGATTAATGTGAAATAGAATAAATAATTAGATCATATCTTCCTGATCTGTACCTTAAGCAGAAACCCCCTTCCCCATTTCATTTCTCTCTCACCTGTTTTAGCCAGTTTATTTTCTGATTGTGAACCTCCCTCCCTCCTTTTTTTCAAACCTATCTTAGTTTGTTTTTATATTATTATTAATTATATTATTATTATTATTTAAGTGATATTCATGCATCTGTCCGTGTGACTTGGTACATATTATATAATATTTCTTAAAACAGTAAAGTAACAATTCTAATATCAGACAGCCCAGACACCAACAAAGCATTGGAGAAATGCCTCCTTCAGCATTAAGGTTAAGACTTACGTTTTTTTCATTGTATTCTCATTTTGAGTCTGTGTAAGGATTAAAGTTAAATATTATGGTTCATTGGACCCTTTAAGGAAAGACCAGACTACCCTCATAACAGGGTTCCTTTCTGAGGAAAAAGAACTTAGTTAAATAAGCTTTTATTTTAGTCATTATTTATAAAAATTCGTGTGTGTATCTACATATTTGCATATAATGTGGGAAATATGAGGTAATGATCCCATGACAAAACTTGGTGCTGGTCAAGCCACCTAATGTAGTAATCACTTCGTGAGTCAAAATTCCATGAGATGATAAAAATTTAAGAAGAAAGCCATAAAGACTAGAAAAAGAAATTTGATTAAAAAATTTAAAGACTCATTTAGTCATTAATGATCTTATATAAGAAATGATGAAATGTTATTTTATTGATCATGGGGACCTGATATTCTCTATCTTCACTAAAGTTCAAACAAGAAGAAGTAAGTTTGTTGTAATCGGCAATGGATACATGATTCTTCACTGGACAGTGAAGAATGTTAAATATCATTCTTAAGAGATCTTTAACAAAATTCTTAATCTGTCATTAACATTGTTATTCATTTACTATGTGAAGAAAGTTACATGCATTCCTTATGTGATTTTAAGGGGAATATAGAGTAGTTTCTGTATTTTGGAGTCTTCCTAATAGAGATAGCTAAGAATCTAATCTGCTCATCACCATAAAAATAAGGCCACACCCCAGAAGTTCATTAAGCTTAAACTCCCTTCCAACCCCTTGACTGAAGCCCATGGTTTATGATATGTTTGGTGTTTAGAATTTTTGTGCATTGTGTGAAAGATGACCATGCCCTGCAGAGAAATTACACTGAAGGAGTGGTAAAATGTGCAGTTAAAAAAACAAAAACAAAACCAGCAACAAAACGAGGCCCATCTATTGTGAGAGGTAGTCCATTTAAGCCTGCAGCCTCAGCCAAGGGAGCCCTGGTAAATGCCTGAATGCCAGAATCAGGTAATGAAAAGGTAATTTGGGGGACAGATTAATGGGAAAGGTCAGATGTAGTTGGAATTTGTCTTCATTTAATTTGAATTTAGTGAGGCACATCTTATCAGTTTATAGAGATTATTATTAAAGGTGATGATGAGAAAAAGGATTTGTTAACCATAAAGATTATTGTTGGAGATGATGTTGATGGCATTCTTTTATAAATATTAATGTGATCCAAAAGGAAAGTTTCCACCCTGAGGCGACATACAGAACTCTGAGTTTCTTGAGATCATTTTTTTTTCAAGCATGACAGAATGTTTTACTCATAGGAGGCAAGGCAGAAAATGTGATTCCAGAGATTAAAGATCTCTTGCATAACAATATGTATCATTTGTCCTGTATTATTAACACTGTGAATATGGGGAAATTGTACTATTTTTTGTATAAAATTAATGTTTCATAATATACTGGGAAAAAGAAAAAAGTTACAATTATGAGCTGAAGCCACTTAAGGGGTTAAAAATATTTTGAAAGAGTATCACAGAGTTCTAAAATTAGTCTTACAAATCTAATGAGAAATTTGACTTTCTTCAAAGGGGAGGATCACACAAATTTATCTATGTGCTTCCTATGGGTTGAAAAAAATTTTTTAGATTTGTGGAAATGTGTGAGTATATAGGATTGAAATAATATGAGGGAGGTATTCAAGTAATTCAAAAGAACAAATGACCAAGTGTTGTCAACGTTTCAAACAGAATAGGAATTGGTACAAGCAAGCAAACATCTGAAAGTGGCATTTTTTTTTTTTAAAGCTTTCTTTTTTTTTTTTTTTTTAGATTTTATTTATTTATTTGAGAGAGAGAATGAGATAGAGAGAGAGAATGAGAGGGGGTAGGGTCAGAGGGAGAAGCAGACTCCCTGCCGAGCAGGGAGCCCGATGCAGGACTCGATCCCGGGACTCCAGGATCATGACCTGAGCCAAAGGCAGTCGCTTAACCAACTGAGCCACCCAGGCGCCCTTGAAAGTGGCATTTTTTAAGATAGAATTTAGCACGAGCAAGTAACCAAGGTAAGCATGCTCACTAAGGAAAAATCAAGTAGAAAAAGGAGTTAGCAAATTTGGCCTTTGTTGGAGACCTATTGAAGTATAACTCTGTTTAAAATTCTCAATCCATCGCCTCCCACAAGGGTACCAAATGGAACTGAATCAAGTTTTGGATGCAGGTGGTTTTTTGGGGGCCAGGCATTGGCAGGTGATCAGATTAGCTATTGAGGTTGGCTAGGTGGTCCATTCTAGAGTTTTCTACCCTCCTCTGTTAGGAAAAGTAATAAAAATCTGTTCCAACCTTAGTTAATTCAAAATCAGATCAAGTGGGGTCAATAATAGTACAGATTAAATGGATCTTCTTTTGTTGTGTTCCTTCTACAGTGGAGGTAGAGAACCGAGGTCACCCACCAACTACCTATAAGTATCTTCCTATAGTCTCAGCAGGAATTCATATATTTTTCAACCCCTTCTTCCTCTTGCAGAATTATCTCCCTTTACATATTCTACTGTGTAGTTATAGCATTACATTTTTGATTGGTGTTGGAATCTCTTTCAGTTTCTTCCTATTTCTCCTAAATGAACAGTGAAGCTCCAGATTGAACAGATTAATAAGAATTTAATTGGATTAAATTATAGAAAATGGCTTAGAAATCCCTCCGTTATTTTAGGACTTAATTGGTCTTGGGGTTACATTATATAATGTTTGGAAATCTTGAATAGTTTATTGACCACAGTGAAAAAAAACTGTGCCTTATCTGGGGCAAGGATGGTCTGTCCCAACATGTTTCCTTCAGCACCATTTTTTTTTTTTTAAAGACAAAACTTCAGTCAACATCTCCCAAGTATAATAAAGTTACAATGAGAAACTTCATCTTTCCATATTTTTCTCCTGAAGCAAGGCTTTTATTCATCCAGACTGTATAGACTTCACTGATTGCATTTTTGACCTACAGTTAGAATGACTTAACTTGTCACATTTATTAAATATAATCTTATATGTTGTTATAGATTTGATTCATGTAGATCATTATCCCTACCTCTTTTTTCCTAAAAGAATATTTGTATATGTCTGTGTTCATGTGTGTGTCTTGTTTTCTGACTCTGAAATGTTTATTATGCCTTAGACAGTTACCCCAGGGAGATTATGTAAAAAAGCCTGGAGATGGCGACTCTTTTTATAGCGACATTCCTCCTGGAGTCAGCACAAACTCAGCATCTAGTTCTAAGAAGAGGTCTGCTTTTCTGTCGCATTTTCAGATTTCTACCTGTTCCATCACACATTATTCCATTAGTCAGAACATTTCATTATTTTGCAGCAGGTTTGATTACTTCTTCCTTCTTTCTTGAATGTTAAAAAATAGTATCCTTTGTTCTTTGATTACTGCGCTTCCAAATGCCATATGCTCAGAACCACTTGTTAAGCCAATCAGGCCAGAAATTGAACCAAAACTAAACCAAACCAATAACAATCCTAAATCTACATAGAAATCCTAGGGTTTTTCAATCTTGCTCTTATATGGCTTAATAAACTATACATAGTAACTTATAACATTTTAAATGGTGAGCTTTATGTCATGTTGGGTAGTCAAAGAAAAAGGTTACTGTCATGCTTCAGTAAAGCAGTTGTTAAATTGGTACTATAAATGCTGTGTTGAATATTTTTAAATTTTAAATATACCAAAGCTAAGCTTGCTGTGAAAAAAAGATTGCTTCTCTGTGAATCATATTGAATATTATGATTTTTGCCTTTTATTCCTGGAATGATTATTTCTAGACTTTCTAATTTAGAGTTCGGTTGCCAAATTAAGTATATTTAATATTTGCCTGAATTTTATAATAGGACAAGTGGGGTTAATATATTATTTATATGTCTTAAACTTTGATGTTATATTCTTGCTCCGGGATCTTAAGGTGTATAAGACCATTTAAAATTCTGCATGCTTTATAATTGCTTAATAAAATAAACTGGTAGAAGAAATAAATAGTTGGAATGTTTTAGGAAATGAGACCTACATTCACATTGAAGAAAGCTAAAATGTTCCTGTGGAAGAGTTTCTTTAAAATTGGTGATAGGGGTGTAATGTATAGAAAAGAAAGATTTGATAGCCCAGTACATTGCTTTGGGCACAGTAGGCACTTTGGAGACTGAAGGGGAATTTCTAGTTTATTTAGAAGAAATGTGATCTCTTCTGGAATTCTATATGGAGTGAATCGTCTGTAAAAATTCTGCAATGGATCTCACTCTGTAAATAATCACAAAGGAGAAAAGAAAGAATCAGTAGATCTGGGAACTCTTCTTTATGTGGAACTGTCTTAAGCATGAAGGATTGTTTTTACTCAGATAACATAGCTTAGAGAAAAATAAAAATATTAGTTTTTGCACAAGGAGTACAGATCCATAGAAGGATGTTCAAAAATTTTTATTCTTTCTATTGGGGTATTTTTGGCTAAGATAATAAGGTTTATCTAAATTCTGTATATAAATATTTTCTTGGTCAAATATTTAATTTTAAATTAAATAACATGGTAAATAGAGAAATCAATGGATTCCAGCAGAATTTCTGTTGTCCTTCTGGACAAAATAGGATTCATTCTATAATTAGCAAATTATGTTGTAAAACTCCTAATCTGGGGAATTAATGTGTAATAATTGTGCTGAGTTCCATTTATTTTCATTCATCATTAGAAGGCTCCTTTTAAAATAGACATTATTAGCGATTAACTGGAATGATGTGTGGAAAAAATTTTAAATATAGTGCTATTGTCTAAAGTACCTCAAGAAGAGCTTAAAATACTGATTTGAATAATTCCCAGATATTAGAAGAGTGGGTTATGACTTTTAAGTAGTTAAAAATGGTATCAAATTACATGACTCCTCCTAAATACATGTAGTTTGTCAAAACACTTTTCTTATGTGGTACAAGTAGGTGTGTAAGTTTTGCTTCTTGTAGACAATTTATTTAAGATGGTAGGACACGGGACAAGGGCTTAATGGTACATGGGCTTTGTGAGAGACACTTCCATGATAAACATTTGGTTCAGTTTGGTTATTGGACAATTAACTAACAGTACTACATTTTGGGGGGGGCATATTTGTGGAGAAAATGCCAATTCTCAGAAAATAGTTTTATTGTTTAAGAAAACCTAAATATTACTTTGATAAAGGTTGACCAGTTCAATTGAACAGATCTTAATGAAATCTCTTGGAAGTCCATGTTCTCATAATATCTGAATGAAAACCATTGCTTTACAATTAAGAAACATCTATAGTGGGACCCCATTATAACTCTTCTGCTCGAGTTACGTAACTGAACTATGAAGTGAATTTGCTCATTGTGGTTGTTGGGAATGTAATTGGCTTGCACGGTATGCTGATACTTTTCCATTGTACACTATTATAATGGGGTTCCATTGTATTTGACTTTTCTTAAATTGAATGTTGTGTAATTCTGCCTTCTTCATGAAGACTTTCATGGTCTCTTCATTCTTTCATTTCAGATTTTTTTCTTTCTTGATTTATTTAATGCACAGTAATGCTTAGAAATTTTGCTTACTGATTTTAAAACTAAGTTCACTTGATTGTAGTTTTGAACAGTATACACGCCTTTTCAATTTCAGGTCGAATGGACTTTCTCATTCTTGGAGCGAAAGGATCCCGGACACAAAACATATTTCAGACATCTGTGAAAATGGACGACCTCGAAGCAACTCTTGGCAAGGTATACGGCGGCCTTCTGAACAGCTTGTGCATCTGTTTGCAGAACCCCAATTCTCTTTTGTGGTTCTTGGTTGTGAAGATTTGTTCTTCATGTATGCTCTTTAGTTCTTCTCCCAACAGAGAAGAGGGCATTTATTATTTCTTTCTTTTATTCTTGGATGGGAAATGACTGGATTCGGTAGCACCAATGTGAGAGAAGGCTATACAGAGTACCCGACACATAGCCCTAGGTTCTGGGAGGGGCTGGCTGTGAATTACACCACTTGAAGTACCCTGTAATTACCCATGTGACCGTTGTTTGTTTACATTCAAATCTAGCCATAAACTGTCTTTTTCAGGTAACCTGGGAGGCAACAGAAAGAAAATCAGAGGCAAACGATTTAGACCTCGGTCTAATTCAACTGAGTAAGTCTAAACCTCTAATGGAGAAAGGCATTCCAAGGTCCTGTGCAGTTAGTGTGCAGGGTTAAGTAACGAGATCATCAAAGAACTGTAAACCATGCCTCTGGTCTTGGTTTTGTCTTTTTAATTCCTTTTTGCCGTTTTAAAATTAACCATGGCTTTTCTCTTTTACATAGGCATCTCCGCAACTGTACCCAAACCAATATTCACTGATAGTGGGGGGTCCCACCCTCGCTGCAGGCTTTTTCCTCCAGTAACCTGCCATTGTGGTGTCTTGGTTCCTTTTGAAGGGAATTTTGATAACATTCCTTTCTTCTCATCACCCGGGGTCCAGCCATTTCAGAGGGTCACCCTTCCTCTTCCCAGTAGTCACACAGCCTAGAAGCATCAGGGGAAAATTCCCGCCGTCCTAGAGCATGAGACTGCTCACAGTGTGGAACCACCGCCCGGAGGGCTTCATGGCTGCAATCTAAGCATTCTCTCAGACTAATGGAATATGTATTCCCTTTTAAATCTTCCTTCTGAGGACATTTAAAAGGGTACTTATCAAAACTTGCTCTTTAACGGAATCATTGTCACTAATTGCAACACTATCTGTTTTAAATGATAGCCACACTTTTTTTTTTAAGGGGGAAGTGTGGGATCAGAAATTACATTTAAAGTTATTTCTAATGAGGTAAACACCATGCACTTTTTTTTTTTTAATTGTTTCTTCACTTAAGAAAGTACAGCAAAACCAAGCTTCCTCAAACCTTTATCCCACCTCGAGGAATCAAACACACCCTCAGGATCCTTCTGGACCTTGCTACCAGGTTTTAATTAACCATACTTTTTGGACCTACCTAAACTTTTTTTTTAACTTCTTTCTCACTGCATTGCTAGCTATTGTTTTTAGGATCACCTTTGCCTCTTCATGCCTTAATACTTAAAAAAAAAAAAAAAAATCTGAATAGCAGGTGTTTGTTAACTGCTTGTCCGGAACTTATATTAGCTTTTCCATCATATACCCTGCCTTTTTCAGTCCAGGAATAAAAACAGTGCCCTGAAATTTGGACCTTCCTGCTGATGGTATTGTCTTGTAAGTGGCTTGTCAAAAGTTTGCTAGAGGATACTTTATTTTAGAAACAATAGATAGGTTTCAGTGATAACCATTGCATGGTCCAGAATGACATCATAGAACTCCATCATAAATAACTAACCTGTTCGAGTTTATCTTCTACATTCCCAAAGCGCTTGGATGCTTTAGGGCTCATTGTAGATAAACTCTTGGAATGTTGTTTGATTTGTTTTGCATGAGGTCACCTGGTAAAGAGCGCCTTAGCTCATCTTAGTTGCTCACAAGAATACAGATAAAACTGCAAAATGTTCTTCAGAACTTCCTTGATGTACTGGTTAGCATTTTAACAGCATTTCCTATAATAAGGCTTTGAAAACTCCCGTGAAAATAAACCAATGTTATATTAAAGCTATGTATTTAGGACCCAAACAACATTTGGTGTTTAGCAAGATTCATACAGTATTTTCTAGCATGGTCACTTACTTTTTAAAACTCTTATGTAAAATTCCCACTCATATCATATGATAAAAATTATAATACTAGATAGCCCTTATGGAATTTCTTGCCTATGAGATAACACTATAGTATTTACTAAGATGTCATGGTGGAATCGTCTTTGTGAGGAAGAAGTATTAAGGGCTCCCTCAGATTTTTCAGACTTTTCAGATTTGGGTACATGACTCATGTTAATTAAATGGAACCAAGTCTGTGAGGTTGACCATTATTTTCACGTACCTTATTGTATGGGCACTATATACCTATCTATATATTTTTGTTTTTCCTTGAAAAGAATCCTAATATATAGCATATCAGGAGTTATGTTGACAGTATTTTCTTATACTTTCCATATTCGCTAAATAATCCCTTTTGCTTCAGATATGACATTATAATTTGTGGGACTATAAGAGGAGCAGAATGACGCTCTTTTTTATTTTTTAGATTAAAAGGTATCATTGAGTCCATTATTTCAACATCCCCTTTAGTACTCATCATCCCAAAGGATGATGAAACATCAGGACATGAATTAAAACGTTCACCACAAATGCATACTCTGCTAATTAACAACCTACAGTGTCCTTGTTTATTGTATTGTTTTTTTCCACTCAAAGTTTTTGCATCTTCCTCACTGTTGTACATGATGTGAAAAAAGGTTTTGGCTTAGACTTTGTATTATATATTGTGTTTTTACAGGAGGGAGCCCCAAGCACCTGAGCCTGGGCACTCCCTCGCCCAGACAGTCCCATCCCAAGGCATAAGCCCAGGGGGCTCTGACAGCCCCCAGACAGGGAGTCTGGATCACAGGTCAGTCTCCACCTGCCCCTTCATTCTGGGCTGCCACTTAATCTCCCTCCTAGTCCCTTCCTTGGCTGAGAACAGGGTCATTTGATCTTTGACTGACCCCCAACGTCTGCTTGGACATGGTCCTGGTCCAGCCAGCACCAGCTAATTTTCCTCTGCCTTATCCATTCTGGAGAACACAAAGAGCTCTCCCCTGTCTAATGCATTTATTTTTGCATGTTGCGCTACCAGCCAACTCAAGCCATGTAGACAGGTTTAGAGCGGTTCGATAAAATCCCATCACTTCTGCCCCCACCACCTAGAAATGCTAGGAAGCCCACTGTGAAGACACTTTCACGGGCAGATCCCCAGAAGGAACCACCATTGAGACCTCTCTTCAGTGACCTCTAGTGAAGTGATCACAGCATTCTGAGATGCTCCCCGAAACGGAGGGAAAGGTCCATTACATGCAAGCCAAGCCATGCAGCTGTAGGTTTCATGGAACAGCCATGGCATCTGCCCTTTGAGCTTCTGAGATTGTCAGTGAAAGGAACACACGTCTCCTCCTGGAAGCTGCCTGTGGGTGACTCAGTTTGCTGTGTGGCTATGTTTCACCTGATAACAGCTGCATGGGCTTTTTCTCGGGTTTTCCCCAGGCCGGAGCATTCACTGGCCTTCATCTCTGGCTGCACTTGCGTTTTGACTTTTTCTTTTTGTTCAAAGGCTCAGCGGAGGTTTTTACGCAAGTTTTAATTGGCTATCTCTGTGAAAAGTGCAAGTTGGCAATGATTGTGGGTAAAGGCAAAACTAGCTCGAGTTGTTCCCGAGGCAGGGGACACTGTCTAAGCAAAAATGGTCTTACAGACATAAAAAGCAACTAAACCCTTCCCTTAGGAGGGAGCTGCATTGGTTATAGCTAAAAATGAGGGAAAGGGCTATGGAAAAAGTAGTCTAATTTTGTTTATATAACCAGAAATGTGGTCATGATTTAAATGTATTTACAAACTAAAACCAAACATGGCGGAAAGAAGCAAAGTTTAAGCCCAAACGAATAGTGTATTTTATCTTTCCCCTGGTTTCTTTCCAAATAACTTGCAAAGTTTGATAGAGCTTGCATCTTCGTTATCTGTAGTGTCTCTAGAAGTTACTTTTTTTAAATGAGAAAATTCAGTACAACCTCCAAAATGTTCCAACATTGGATTTGTTGAATCTGTATTTATTTTACAAGAGCACATTCTGAAAGGGGATGTGTTTTTGCTTGGCTCCCTGGGTTCAAATCAAAGGGGAAAAACAACAACAACAACAACAACTTGCACTCCCAATTTACCATCTTTTAAATTTTCCTTTGCGCAGTAATTCCGATGGAGACTTTGCCAGATCCATCAGGGAAATGCTAATGAAGGTCATATGTATCTTCTGGCAGTCACTCACATAATTCATGATCAGACATTCAGAAGGCAACTTCTGAGGCCCATTTCCTAATGGAAACACAAACACGTTAGTCTGGAGTGCATAAAAGGAAGAAGGAATATTGCAGCTACAACTAAATTGCTGAACCCAACCTAAAGATCCTGGAGACCTATTTGGCCCACACTTAATGTGTATGGGGGCTCCAGGATCAGAATAGCGGGACCCTTCCTGCTCTCTGTATAGCCAACTGGAGCACCTTTCTTGTTAACTCCAGCCTAGGGTCTGCTATCTGGAGTGAGACGGAAGCCATGTAAAGTCTTTTTTTTTTTTTTTTTTTTCATATTGGAAAGAGAACGTTGCTCCTTTTAATTGTTCTTGGGGTGTTATATACCCAAACACCAGGTTGGAATTGCAGCCATCTGAATATTCTCAAAAAGCATCGTTATCATTTGAAAACCAAGGAGCCAAATGAGAGGTGGCCTGGAAAAAGCCACTTTGGAGGTGGGTGAATGGGACCTCTGACGGTGCTATGATTGGAAGACAGCTTCTGATTCCCTTGGGGAAACCCCCGCCAAGGCTTTCCCTGAAATGTTGAATACATTCTAGAATGCCTCGAGCCTCGTTGTAGCTGAGTTTATTCTCATGTCATCGTACAGACTGCCTCATAACCCCCAGCATCCATCCTGGTTTATTTGCCATAGTCACTTGCATTTGGAGGGTGAAGAACATCCTTGCTAAGCTTGTGCTGTGTATTTTCAGATTTTCTATCTTGTTCTGCTTTCTTTGTTCCTTCCATTGCTTTCTGCAGGTATTTAAACCCATGGTTCAAAAGAGACTATAATGTAGCTAAGTGGGTAGAAGATGTGAATAAAAACACTGAAGGACCATACTTTAGGTATTTTATACATTAATTTTATATCCTTTTCAAACTCTCCCAGCACATACAAATACTGTAGTGTGACTGGCTCTCTAGCTTGTATCTCCCAATACAAGTTCCCATAAGTGGAAAGGGTCCTTGTTTATTTGCTGCCTTTTAATCTCTGTTTCTGGCTTCATGAGCAAGTCTAGTTCTTTTCTGAATGTTTCAAATGAAGCCATTTGAAAGGGTTACCATTTAGTGCATGCCCCCATCACCATCTTGAGCTTTTTAGTAGCTTTCTCTTCATTTTATGCTATGTAGTGTTCTATGGGCATGAAACATACTTTCCACTAATAAAGAAGCACTATTAACCTGAACAGTTTAATTTCTAGAATTTAGCAGTTTTATAGTGCATTTACTTCCTGCCTTAAGAGTGCATAGTGCATATGAAAAAACTTAAGGGAAAACATGAAAAGAAACCAAATGAAATGTAGCAGAATTTCACTTCAAGTAAAAACAGTGATTTAATGGAACTTAAAATTACTGAAAGAATCTTGACCACAAAGAGTGGAATCAAATGAATTTAGGTTTTATTTATTCAGTACAAGCACTCGCCACCAGACAAGGGCTATGCTGAGAAGTGTTTACAGATTCTCAACAAAACATCCGAGGAACTTTTTATGCTAGGAAGATGGTTGTTGTCTCACATTTCACACAGAGCAGGAAGCAGAGAGAAAACATGTTCTCGATTCACAAAAGAGCAGACTGAGTATCCCTATATTTTAGAAACTCTAGAATTTACTCAATCCACTGTAGCTCAGTCTAACTTCAGAGGTCAGAGAGAATTCCCAAGAGCTCTTATGGCATTTTTTCACTCTCTGTAATAACAAAGTGATTTCCTAGAGGTAAATGTCCAGTTTATATATGACTACTTTGTGGACAACTAATGTAAAGAAGAAATATGGACTCAGTTGCTACCTCTTCTGAACAGAATAAGCTTTCAGATTACTTTTTGCCATGACTTGGGTCAGCATTTAACAGATATCAAAATACGTATATGTACTTAACTCTCAGCACCCATCTAAGGTGGACTTTCTCTTCCAGTGTACCATTTAGTTTAGACATGTATAGTTTGAGAAAATGATTAGACCTATTTGCATTTTAATTTGATCCATACATTTGCATATATCCCAAGGAAAGCATAACCCTGCCTGCTCACAACAATATATCCTGCTTTTATACCCCATCTTTCCCTCCTGCCCTGTTCCCCTGCTTCTGTCACTTCCCCACACTGAACCTCATACACATACACTCACATTCAAACATCCCACCCTCACCTGTAGCTCTCAAGATGGCCAACGTCAGGAAGACAGGTAAGATTATTTTGAATGTTATTTGGAATCTTGGCTCACCTGCAGTCCTATTTCTCCTGTCTATCTTCCTCAGGCTTGTGGGCAGATTGTAATTTGTATCAGCCATGGCACCAAAACAGAATGACTTTGGCCCCATAGGGGCTAGGGCTTTTATACCTCAATGGACTTAGCATTTTTTTGCACCAATAATTTGTGAAATGGTACCCCGGAAGAGTTGTTTCACGTCCCCTGGGTCAGCTGAGTAGTTTATGTGGCTCCCAGAGAAGAGTTCACATTTCTTAAATTCAGCGCCCAGGTCTGCCCAGAAGCTGCATGACTAAACGCAATTTGGATGGGGAAATGCTTTAGCCCCCCTGGTTGCACGTGCAAAGCTGCAAGGGCAGTTTTAGAGGGTTCCTTTATCTCCTCTTTTAATATGAGATGTCAGTTCCCACAGTGGATAGTCAACTTAAGAATTAATTGTTGGGCGCCTGGGTGGCTCAGTTGGTTAAGCGACTGCCTTCGGCTCAGGTCATGATCCTGGAGTCCCTGGATCGAGTCCCGAATCGGGCTCCCTGCTCGGCAGGGAGTCTGCTTCTCCCTCTGACCCTCCCCCCTCTCATGTTCTCTCTCTCATTCTCTCTCTCTCAAATAAATAAATAAATAATCTTAAAAAAAAAAAAGAATTAATTGTTAAAATCCATATTTGTATTTAAAGGCTAGATAGAATTCGCTGGAGGTTTATAATGGAACTGTCATTTTAGGATTAATCAGGGTTATGCTGGTAAGAGTTGAAAACCAACACACAATTTCTCTAAAACTCGTGAATCATTAAGATACCCCAGAGCTTTTAACAGTGATTCTCACACAACAGAATTTCATCCACCCTTCATCCAAGCCAGTCCTTACATAGGGAGGCCCGAAGTGTATCTGCACCTTGGCTTATGCTTTGCCAACCCTCTGCTTAAGCTCAGATCTGCTTCATCAGCCACCAGGTTGTTCAGGATTACCTCCCCTGCCAAAACCACCGATGAGGGTAAAGGCCATTTTATTAATCGTCCATATTGTGTGGGGTTTGTGGCCTCCTTATCAGAATGCAATGGGGACGTAGTGACTGCAGTAAACTGGTCCAAAGTACAGCCCAGCATTTAAAATATTATATCCACATCACTGCGAAGAGCAAAGCAAATGCTGAAAGGTTTTGAGTGATCATAATGCCTCAGCTGTGCTCCCTCGCCTAGTTCTGTATCACACAGTGGTTGCTCAAAGGATTGCCAGCATATATTCGCATCAAGCTGGGCAAGAGCATATCTCCCCACACCTAGATCTTGGGGGCAGTTGGTGACAGTGCTTTTACAAGCTCAATACTCAACTTCCACTTGAGTATTATGCATTTGATTACTCTCTTCATCAAGTTGTTGAGTCCCACTTCCATGATCTTATGGAAAATGCAGTAACTCTGAAAAGAAACTAATAATAATTATCCTGTATTGAGTGCCTACCACGTACCTTTATTTCTCACCACCTCATGAGATGTAGGCATTCTTACTCCCTTTCTACGGATGGAGGAAACTGAGGCACACAGAGTAACTCAGGGTAGCACAGCTAGTAAGTGTCAGAACCAGAATTAACAGATTGGCTCTGACTCCAAAATCTATTCCCTTTCCACTTCGCTGTAATACTTAAGAATAGCGGGGTGGATATGGACTCCTTAAATCCTATTCTAGGACACTTTATAAATCCTTCTGGATTAGGCTCCTATAAAATCTGCACCTGAACCCAAACAAGGGAGGAAGGGGGACCTGTGCCTCTCACGTGTGACGGGCCTGGTTTCAGCCATGTCTGGGGGGCAGAAGGGAGCTGAGCTTGGCTTCCAGGCATGTCTGCAAAAGGCCGGCCCAGCAAGGACAGACCACAATCCACCGGCACACGGGCACACCTTCATTGTGTAACCTTAAATGGCACCCACTAGGCTTATTACGGTTTTTAAAGGTGCTGTAATGACAATGGTTAACACTGGTTCAAAGATGACTCTGTGAGTGAATGAGCTGGGCCTTTGCCTGGTTTTCAGTGAAAGCCAGATTGGAGCTAGCAGGCAAGTAGCCAGGGCCAGAAAAGGGCCTGGAGGCAGTTTTCAAGAAATGACTCTTAGACATCTGTGACCAAATCTTAGTTTGTTTGTATTTCCCTCAACTGGTTTACTCTATCTTGTTCTCTGCTCTCTCATTCTGAGGCTGAACATCCCCTCCAGATAATCCCTGTTACACTGTCACACACTGCCCAACCTCCAGGACACGATGCCTCTCGCCCCTACTAAAATCACGCTGCTTGCCTTCTCTTCCCCTCAGGCTCAGTCCACAGTGTCAGCTAACTGGTGTCTTCATGTGAGAGGTAGACAGGTGCAGATTTCTTGGGGAGGTCTGGAGAACATCTCCTGCTTTTGTTTTCACTCAGTATTGGATTTGGCCATGCAAAAAATATTTGGAGGAAAGACAAACTCAGCACCTCTCATTGGAATGGCCTGGTATGTGTGCAAAGCTGGTCATTTGGACTCCTGGCCAAGTGAATGGCTGGCGTGTCTGGGAAGCTATAAGCCAGCTGACTACGGCCTTGCTAGGGACACATACACACTGTAGCAAATTAAGAAGACCCATTTTGCAGATCCCCTAAAGTAAATAAGATTTAGTTCTTTGTTGGTGTACCTGACGAGCTTTCCTGAACTTGGACATCTTAACCAGTAGTGATGAGGCTAAAAATCTGAAGCCAGGTTACTATCCCTTGTTTTAGAAAGATGTATTTAAGTACAAAAGTTCATCCTCGTTCTACACATACTGAATTTGTTTCCTAAAGGTCACAGTCATATTGGAAATGTTTTCTTAAAATTAAAAACATCCTTAATTTCTGAATTAGAAAAATCTTCAGTAGTACACTGCTTTAATAGCCCTTCGGAGGACCTGAAGTACTTATATTCTTAGTTTTACCCATCGGCTCTGTGGTGGAGAGCATTGTCACAAGAGAAGTCAAGTATCTGTAATATGCTAACAGTCCCCGCTAAGAAGTGGTCCTAGACGTTTTCCAAAAACAGAGGAAATGTTAGGAGTTACAGATTAAAAGCCAAGTAAGCCACTATTGATTTTTTAAAAGTGAGTAAGAACGTTCACTTGGATCTCAGGGCTGGTAGGAAAAAATATTTTCAAACCTTAACTTACATTTGGTGTCCATAGATGGGAACTGATTGGAAAACTACAGAACTAGAGCAAAGCATAACATATGGTTGGGAGCCAAAATTTAGAATAAGGGGGGAAAAAAGAGACCTCTTGCTGCTGTTGCATGCAGTGCGGTGGCTCTGCCCCTGCCCAGCGCACCCCCTCCCCCGCCTAAACTCCCAGCGGATGAGCTGCATCCCCCCGCCCCCTCCACCGGCAGCAAGGACCCGTTTCGGAAGTAACCCCTTCCGCGATGTGGCTCAGAGCCACCTTGCAGCAGAACGGAGCAGTCATGGATGTGTAGTGGTAACATTTGTGAATGGGTCGGTACTGCCCAAACTAGCACCTCTATTTCCCATTGATACGATGCGAGTGAAAAACTCCTGGCTGTTTTTTTTTTTTTTTTCCCCTTTTTCCACTTCAAGGACAAGGGAAGAGATGTGGGCTCTTCCTGTGAGCTCAGCCTAGTCACAAATATTGCCGCTACATGTGCAGAATCAAACAAGAACAGCATAATACAGCGTAGCTTGCACATCTCTTTCATACGGGATATCTTCACGACGGGAGATGTTATCTAAATAGGGAGGGTTTCTGTTGTGTTTTGTTTTAGTTTCAGTAACATTCCAGTCAATAAGGTGTAGCCACCTTATTGACAGGATGAGTGTACCCTCCATGCATTATTAAGATCTACTTTGATGGCACAGAATCCTCCCCTGTACAGAAATGCTGGTTGTAGGGACTAATCAGACCATTTTTGTGTGTTCTCATCAGACTCTTTGTTTGGCTGGAACTCTGCACTCCTTACTGCTTGCATGTTTACTAATTTATTATTAAAACCCCCGTATTTGCCTTTGTTCTTTCACAACTAACACACTGGCCTCTGAATGCATGAGTTTTGTGTGAACTGGTGTGTGACTTAGCAACTAATAAATGTATCAGTTGTATTATATTTTCAGATCTTAAAAATATAACTGGAATTACTGTACTAAAACATTTTTTACATTAAGTGATAAAAATAAGGCAGAATATTAATATGTTGTACACTTAATTTACCATTATGAGCTCTTAGAATCATTTTATCCCTTCTCCATTTTAGCTTTTTACCTATTTGTGTAGGAAACGTCATTATTGGCTTTCTAGTTGAAGAGTGATTCTGTGTGCTAACATGTGAACAGTCCATTGCAGTTATGACATTAGGAAGGTAAAATTCCAGCATTCCAGTGTTGTGAAGGGCAGAGAATCTCCCCATAGCTAAACCTTTGCACTAGTGGCCTGTGAAAATAGGAATCAGAGGGTTTGTTCTGAACCCACTTTTCAGACATTTGAAAAAGATGTTAGGCAATCACATATTTATGTCATGTGTTCTCAACGTCTCAGGACTCTGTCTCCTGCCAAGTCTCCCTCTTCATCAACTGGGTCTATTGCCTCCAGCAGAAAATACCCCTACCCAATGCCTCCACTTCCTGACGAAGAGAAGAAAGTGAACCGACAAAGTGCCAGGGTATGTGGAAACTGCTATATGCTAACAGCCTTGATCATTATCGTTCATTTATGAGTTCATAGTTTAAAAGAGCCATCTTTCCTGTTCTGTTTATTAAAAAAAATGAAAAAAAAAAGGAAGATTTGCAAGATTCCATTGAAAAATGGAAGATCTGGGGGCTCAGATTTATTTTTGCAAATGAGCTTAATTACTGCATTGAGAAATGCTAGAGATATTTGGTATGTTTTAATCATTCATTGCTATGTAACTTTTATTATACGTTGTAGCTAATATATTACAGTCTGAAATAAATAAAGCAGAGAATGTATTTTGCTTTATCAGTTTTTTAATATACCTGGAAATGCCAGAAATTAAATAAACGAACCTCATTTCCATGTCTGATTTACTTCCTCTTACTGGCAAATAACACCCAATAGGACTTTAGAAATCAGAACGTCTGATAGAAAGTTAGACCAGTGTCTTGGAGACGGGATGGAATTTGGATACAATGAATTTGGATACATATGAAAATCTATAATATTAAAAAAAATATGGCAAAGTGTATGGTAAAATTTAGCAACCTTTTATATTTTAGAAAGCCAGATTTATAAACACGTAAAAGTTTATTTTTTTTTTAAAGATTTTTTATTTATTTATTTGATAGAGAGAATGAGGGAGCGAGAGAGTATGAGAAGGGGGAGGGTCAGAGGGAGAAGCAGACTCTCCGCTGAGCAGGGAGCCCGATGTGGGACTCGATCCCAGGACTCCAGGATCATGACCCGAGCCAAAGGCAGTCGCTTAACCGACTGAGCCACCCAGGTGCCCCATGAAGTTTGTTATTTATTTAAAAATATGGTTCATCAGAAATTTTGTTTATTTTATTTACTTACTTTTTTTAGTTTGTCATTGGGTCTTCGCATAAAATTCCTTTTTATTTTATTTTCTTATTGAGGAATTATATTAGTATAATAAAGTAATATAATTTAGCATATGTTACACACAGTGTTATATTAGTTTCAGGTGTGCCAGAAGTTTCTTGAAATACTGAGTCCTCTTTTATACTTTAATTATGGATCTACTCAGCCTCACAGTGTTCCCGGAACACATCCATTATGTGAAATGGAGATACAGTTGAGTTTAGAGAGGCAGACCAGCCCTCAGAGGCTTAAGTGAAAGATATAACTAAAGAATAATTACTTTTATTGATATTCAGACTCTGTTGTGGTCAGTTACAGTGTAATGTGGTTCTTCTCAGAAATAATTTTGCAATAAAATAAAAAAGCTTTAAAAGCCTGGGCAGATTTATCTGCTAGTGGGTCTTGGGTTCCTAGGATTTTTGGTTTTGAAAGATATTTCAGAGACTCTTTGATCCTGAACTTAAATAATGGGGTTCAAGGTAATCATAGATCATTCAAATTTTACCTCGATCAACTCATAGTCAGTAAGAAAACACAACTTGTTAAAAAGCAGACTAGATTACTATAATCAAAAAGACTTGAAAACCAGTCAGTGGTGTTTTGTTAATTACATGAAGAATTGTCTTCCTGTGTTAACACGGGTAATGGTAAAAGATGGAAAGTAAGAAGAAAATTCAGATTCCCAGCACTCAGCTTTCTGGTTTTAAAAAAACAGAATTGTTAATTGGCATCCAGTTGTCCATGATGTGAGTATGTTGTAATGAAATCCAAGGCTGATGGCATTCCTCAGGGAATGGTCAAAGTATAACAGCCCAGTTTTTACCTCTGATAAATTGTCTACATTGCTGTATCGCTCTATCTAGTTGGGGATATTCTCTCAGCCGATGTCATGCCAGGCTGCAGGTTATTAATGTTCCCACGTGAAAGCCCATGAAAATGGAAGCTCCCAGAAGTAGTGGCTGGCCCTTGGCCTCTTCCCTGGGACAGTGGTGTGAAAGGTCAGATGGTTCCATCCACCATGAATATCCACAGGAGCAGGTAGCAGAATCCTGCAGAGTAGGCAGCCCTTGTCTCTGGGCTGTCTTTGTGGGCTGTGGAGAATCAAACAAGGAGATCTTTTTATGAGCATCCCCTCCACCTAGAAATGGCCAGTCATGTCTGTTCCTAAAAGTGATGGCTTGGCAATTCTTTGCTCCTTTTTCCAACCTGGGATAATGGTAATCTTCTGGTTCCCCCAGTGCTATCCTTTTGTTCCCCTTTCCGCAAGCTGTCACTACTTTTTATAATCATTTGTAAGAACGCTGGCCTCACTGAAGCTGAAGTCTGAACCCTTCACTACTCCATACCATCATCTGAGCATCAGTCCAGATCCTCTTTCCCTCAGGCACCCTGCAGACGCCCCATTTAACCATTTGTTTTCACTAGTCTCCACCAACAGGGGTCATTCACACACAAACATCCTTACCTTTGAGAGGTTTGGTCTCCAAAGGGTGAGAACACAGGCGGCTTTACCACAGTCCTTGTGGAGGCTGGAGCCATCATGGGTATGCAGAACAAGATTTCCATGCAGATTCAAGAGAACCTATTAAGGGAGCCTATACGGAAACATGCACATAGTCCCTGAGCTGATTTTGCTTTTTCTTTCCCAGAAACTCAGATATACAATGACATGCCCCAGATTTTCAGTAAAAATGGAATTTGGATGTAATTTAAGTCACACCAGTCTTAGACTTTCTTTGTTCATGTTTATAAAAGTATACCCAAATCATACTGCCTGGAAACAAAATTTTATCAGCTTGATCTCCCCCGCCCCCTTTTTTTTTTAATTGGCTGTCCTCCGGTGAACGGATTTGCATTCATATTTCATCATGCCAAGGTTGTTTACCATACATTAAAGCAATTACTGAACATTGTAGAAATTAGATATGAACAGGACCAGGCTACAGACCTGGTGGCAGAGGCAAGAGGTGAGGGAATTAAAGAATGGACATCCTGCCTTGGGTGCATCATTCTACTCTGATGGGTCTCCTGAGAGAGGACAGTCTTCTAGGAGGTAGTGATGGATTTGGAGAGCGGATGGCCTGGCCGTAGGCACACAGCAGAGATTTCTAAGTGGTTGGTGGAGGAATTGACAGAAACACACTTCCCCAAGGTCAGTACTTCTCAGTGTTGGCTGCACATGGGAATTGTTTGAAGGGCTTTTAAACTATGCTAATGCCAGAGTCCCACCCAGAGAGATTTTGATTTAGCTGGTCTGGTGTGCTGTCTGGGCTGTAGGATTTTTAAAAACCTCCCCAGATCATTGAAATGTGCTGCTGGGTTGAGAACCACTGCACTAGTGAGCTTTATCAGGATCCTGGGGAAGAGACGAGCGTGCGTGGTTTTAAAAAATAATATTTTAAATTATTTCATTGGTGACGTAATATTTAATTTATTCAAATTCTTGAGTAACATTAAATGAAGATGTGAGGGGTTTTATATTAAAAGGTGGCAGTTGCTAAAAAGGTTGAGACACAGGTTTAGAGGAAAGAGAAAGCTAAAACTGAGAGTGTTTATTGTATCCATTTATTCGACTTGACAAGAGTGCGCTTCCACAACCACGTAAGTATGGATGGAATCACCGAACTCTTTTTCATCTTCATAGCTCAGAATATGCCTGTTTCCTGCTTTCACAGTGTGCAATTTTGCTTTTCTCTGTTGTGCAGCTATGGGAGACCTCCATTTAAGATCCACTGTTTACATGTGATACATCAAAACTGTTTACTTCAACTTTTATAGACACCCAGCCTCACGGAATCACTGCAAATCTATCTGCTCTTCAGAAAATACAAAGACCCTCTGAGATGCCCCAGAGGAGAGGAAGCCGAGTCTCACATCTGGGTACCATTTTCTTTTTGTCATTGGCTTAGGATCTAAGTGAACCCTGGAAAGAACTACTGAAATGTTACACTATAACAGGGGAACAATAAACATACTGGTATGCTCCTGGATAATCCGCATGACAGATATATGTAGAAATATCACTAAAGTTAACTCACATGACCCAAATGTAGCAAGTTTCCTAAGGGACAATAGTGGATTCAGAACTGACATTCTGAAGCACATCCTAATTGTAGACAGTAATGCTATGTGCATGAAACTTCTGTTTATTGCAATTTCCACATTTAAGGAAACAACATCCCCTCATAGAAACTAGCATGCAGGGCTAAGGCATCTAGGATTTGTCTGCAGGACTTTAAAGCTTTGAGAGGCCAATATCCCATATGCTAACTCTGAACATGTATCTTTATTATTATTATTTTTTTTTACTTTTCATATTTATATCAGCATACAAGGAGAATTGTACATATGTAAACATTTTTAAAATAAAAGAAAGCAGCTGTTACACACAAGTATATTTTGCCAAATGCCTAAAAATAGTCACAGCCACATCATCATCCATCAGATGGTCTCTAAAGATGATAAGCAGGTGAGGTTGTAAATATAGTGGTCAATGCGTAAAAGCGTCTCTCCATCATTGGTATGCGTCCAAACCATGTGATATCCCTTTAAAATGTGCACAGTCTGGAGGCAGTGTTATTGAGTAATTAGTTGAACCAGAGAACAAAATGCCCAGCCTGCACAGCTGGCTGGGGCAGGGGTTGAGGGGTGAGGCTCCTCTCCTGCCCGCCTCCAGGCACTCCGATGCTGATGGCCACTCCCTGGGACTCCTGCAGTACCTGCCGCAGCAGCTGTTAGCTTGCAGTGCCAGAGGCCTGCTGGTTTCACCCTGGAGGCCTGTGAGCCCCTCGGCAGCATATCCTGCTGAGATGAAGCAAGTGCACCAAAGACACGAGGCCATGGGCCACCGATACCCTGGTAGCTTCCAACTTGCCAATACTCCAGCCCTTTGTGGCCTAAATTTTTGTTCTTTGACAAAACTTTTTAGCCACCCTTACCTGTAAAATGAATGACTTGTTTTAATACAACCAACTTTTACACTGTTTATTAAGGAGCTTTATCATCACTGAGTCCGGCAGGTCATTCCGCCCTGATGTGGAAGCAAGATGGTGGAGGGTTCTACCGGCTGGGCTGGGAAGCCTCTCCGGGCCATTGAGCGTTTGAAGAATCCTAACACATAAGTGTGCGGCAACTGTGAAGTTACCCCAGCAGTTGGCAGGGAAAGGAATCTGAGGTTTTGAACTCTTACTTTTTTTTAATTCCTAGAAAAGTAAGAAATCTATGTTCAAGTCCCTTCTTTAAAGCCAAAGTTCGATAAACTGTTATAATGCAGCTCTGTCATTCTAAAAGAAAACTTCCCTGGGGAGGCTACTCTAGTGAACTCAGAAATTGCTGGGAATCAATCTGACGCTTTGATGTGAAGAGTACTTCTGAATTTCCTCATTTTCTCTCCTTTTTCTTGAGAGGAATGGAATCTGCAGACAAGATTTCAGAAATATCCTCTAAATTGGATCTCTCCCAGTCGTGTCCATGGTCAAAATCCACTTCATCTCCATGTGTAGTCATCTTAGATGCCCAAACTGAAGGGCCATGTTAGAGGCAGTGTTTGATCCTCTATGTATTTATGTCTTCTGTAATGGACCTCTCTTCTGAAAGTCTTTAAAAACGTTTGACAAGCAATTTAATCACTTGAAACTATAAAGCATAAAGAGCATTTTTCATGGCAGGAGGGGATGTGATCATCGATTCTACAATAAAATGATCCACCAGATTAAGATTTGGGTGAGTGTCGGGTGACCATGCCACATAGCTCAAGTGAGGGACAGGAGGGCAGACAGATTTGAAAATGTAGCAAATAAAGTGGCTTTGACCAAGATCACTTTCATGTGCACTGAATGTTTTCTGGTATTGAGTGTATAAAATGCTAATGTTATAAGGTTTATTTTGACTATAAAAGAGTTTATAGATTTGAATGTAAGGTACTTTGTGTAAATATGCTTCTTAGTTATGGTTACACAAACCCTCATTTGAAAGAATTCACAAATGGTGAGCTACTTGTCCATAGATCCCCTCACCCCCCCTTTCCTTGCTTTCTCAATTATTTTTACATGAAAATTATTATTCCGAGTGAAAATTATTGTTACATCCCTTTTGAGAGACATGGGTGCTTATAGTCATCCTCCTTGATATTAACGTTCATATGGAACTGAATGAAAAGCATTTGTTTTATTTGCAGGGAGATTATGGTTTTAGAGTAGCTTTAATGTTCCGGGTATCTGTCGAAGAATGTTTGAACATTCTTACAGCCATTTGCAGAATTCTTTGACAAGTTCATAATCTCAATGGGTAGTTTTGAGAAATACTTCCATGTGTAGTCATGGTTGGTATTTAGATGTTTTAAATCTAAATATTTGTGACTTTTCATCCACCGAGGCAGGGAAAATGGACCTAAGGCACCAAACAGAAGCACAGCATTATTATTTTTTTATTATCTCTTTTGGAGAGGAGCTTTGAGGTCACCATTGCAGTTTGTATTATGCAACTAATACTTAGAGCCCCCAGACAACTATAGGACCATTCTACTAAGCAGAGGAGAGCAGTTATTTGGCCTTTCTGTTCCATTGTATGCCTTTTTCTTCTCTTTCTAAAGTTGTGTGCTTAGAGAAAACTTCAGATTAACAACCTGCTGCCTGAGATGTTCCGATTGTCCATAGACATTGCAGAAGAGCAAACTCGGATTTAAAGCAACATTGAAATCTCTATATTAAGAATGCCAACAAGGGGGATGGGGGGAAGAGGGAGCCCCTGAAGGAACAAACGGGTCAGACTGACTGGTCTGTGTCCAGACAACTCTTTCTTTAGTCAGGAAGTGGCATCCTCCTCTGTAGTCTCCCAACTGGAAAGTGATCCCCCGGTCACCTGCAAATCTGTGGAAAGGAGTAAACTCAAACTGCAGCATAACGAGAGTTTTCAATTTAGTGTCGTTGCTCTATAAGAAACCCAGTGATGTTCCTTAAAAAAAAAATTGACTAATAAAGTAAATGTAGGGTTAAATTGCCAAACATACTTTTTAGTTTGAGATAGGTGCTTTATGAAGTGGTACTACAGTTTCTCTCATTTTCCCCTTGCTTTAAAAAGGCTTTTAAAATTGTCTTTATATATAAAGTCAGTCTAGTGTAGATTTCTGAACATAAGATTGATAGGGTTTCTAAAAGAAGTTGCTGATAAAATTAGATCTTTTGTGCACTTCCAAAAAGGGACTATATATATTTGAATTTCATAACAGCCTTACATTTCTTTTTTTTTTTTTCCACTGATTCCCTTGCAGATTTGCATAATTTATTCCTGCCCATTGTTCCAGATCTCTTGTGGCTACTTTACCTTTTGCTTTTTTAGATTTTGTTCTTTACTTCTTATAATTACCTGTGGGCCAGAGGAAATACGGTATTTTTACTCACTTTAAGTGTTTTGAAATCAAGCTTGTTTATTTATTTCATCCATCTTTCCATTTCCTGTTGTCATGTAGTTCTGTTTTAACCTATATATTTAGTGTTTTTAAATATTCCCTTGTGTTGTTCAACATGATAATAAATCCTTACCTGAAGAGAAGACTATTTTACTTTATTCTACTTCTACGTGAAGGAAGGGTAGTTCATTGGGAGGATGCCAAGTGGCCAGGGGGCACAGAGATGTGTCACCGCATGATGGGAGTGAAGGGACGAAGAATGGCCAGCCCATCGCAGCCAGAGCCTGACCAGGACACCACTGCTAGCCACTGCCAAGGGCGCTCCCATGCGCAGCGTATTAGAAATGCCACCCTACCAGTAAGTTCCCATCAGTTTTCCAGGAAATGCTCTGACTTGCATTGGCGGGCGTACCGTCTACGTTTCAGGGTCCTAATGGTCTTTTTCCTTTCACTTCTTAGGTGATCCCCTAAAACCGTCACCCACGTTTTTATTGTTGTTCAGTGGAGTCAAGGTGAATTTCTCATTCTGCTAGCTTAAATATATATAAGAAGCAAACATCTGTATGGAATAGAGCTTAATTTGAGGTTCAGTTTTTTTGCTTTTCCCCTCAGTTGTTTTCTGAATGGATAAAACTACTCTGATTTTGGATGCAGACTTTACAAATCAGGGCATAATATTTCTGTCCACATTTTATTCATGGCTTTGTCAGAGCCCCCAAAATGGAGTGCCATCTGGTTCAGTTTATAAGTAGAAAAACAAAACATTCAAAAACAAGAACCTGCCTAGTATTTTTGTCCTTTATATCCAGGGCCTGACGAACAGTAAGCATCCTCTCTATGGAGTTCGAGAGATGCTTCCAGACCCTTCCCACTTCCCACGTTGTTCCCCACCAGTAGCTTGTCAGCCCTTTTCTTCTGACTAGGAACTGTCACTGTCATGGAGGTAAGTCCCTTTTTTTCCCAGCTAAACTGGCACTGGGGAGAACCACAGGGGCACAGAATAGGGGGGAGAGAGGCACCTTTAGTCTCCTCCCTTTGGCAACTGGGCGTGGATTATGCAACTTCAGAGAGAGATTGGTCCTCAGGTGTGTTTCAGGATGGGGAGGGGATAGGAAGCAAGCCTTGGGAGGTCATGGGGCATTTAGTCCTGGCATAGGAGCAGAATGGAGACGTGCATGAACTCAGAAGCCAGGCGTGCAGAAGGTGGTTACTGGGGGTGCGGTGGAGACAGGGGGGCTACTCGAGTGCCTGCAATAGACCCATGAGCTTTGCAGTTTTCCTGAGTGGTTGGCTCTATAAATACTCAATGGGCCAGTCCAGGATGGGCCAGTCATTCTTGCCTGGTGCATCCCTGCTGCGTCATTCGTAAAACCTGTATTGTACTGAGAGGTGCTTCAAGCAAGGCTGGCAGAGTTTTGCTCCACGGCATCATTTTGTGTTTTCGGGTCTCTCTGAAATCAAAACCAGGGAAAATGTAGGGTGTTTTTGTTTTTTAGAAAAAGGCATACAATGAGACGGGCGGTCTTAAGGCACTTACAAAATCATCAGTAAAGTTGTCAAAGAGTTTATGAAGGACAGTTTCCTCTCCAGTTAAAAAGTTTCAGAGGTGGATTTTTGTGTTCTAATGTTCAAGTTCTAAAATAATGTGACTAGCCCCCAAATCTTTAAACACAGCGGTGCTAAGTTATACCAGATGACACATTATGGAAAGTGCTGATATGAATTAATAATTTATTCAGTAATAATGCCAAGAATTCTTGCTAAATTATACATGTATATCACTGCCTGATTAGAAACCCCACTTTTCTTTTCTAATCCAGCACAATATCCGACTGTGATTCTACAGCTGGTCTTTTTAATGGGCAAAAATGACCCAACACCTTTGTTTTATATGGAAAACTTTTTTTTTTTAACACTAACTTCAAAAGTGCTTAACAAAAGGTTTATTCAGGGTAACTAAGCACGTATGTCCCTTTTTAACCTGCTGGAAGACACGTGCCCCTCCAATCTAGCATCCCCCAAAAGACAACTTCTTTTAGAAACTGGGCATTCTACCTAAACATAGCAGTTTATAGGTTAGCCAAGGTAGGTCTGCGTTAGTGTTGCCCGCAGCCGTCATCTCTAAGGGGTGATACCCATTTACAGAGTGGAAGCCACTTCGTGGGCAAATGTCAATAGCAGCATGATTTCACTTTTGGTAACCAGGTGATCCTGTGTATATACTTAAGATTGGCTTCATTTTAATATATTCTCTCTGCTCCTCTGCACTTCAGGTTAAGCTATTTTAAAGGTAACTGGGTTTGGGCAATCACCAACTGAAATGTATATGGTAACTGCTTTCCTGAGCAGGCATGATGTGTTTTATGGCTGTTCAAGTTATCAAGTTGTTCTTATATTGTAGGTAAACAAAATCTTACTGTTTTTAAAGGTCGCTGTAACTTGTTCAAATTTCTGGCACCATTTTATTAGTAACTCACTTCTGAAGCTGAAAAGATACCACAGTTTTCTATGTTACTGTCATTGTAACACCAATGAAGTGACTTTCAATAAAAGATTTTATGTTATTTTGATGCCGGGCTCCCTTCAATCCTGTTGTTCTCCCTGTCACCGTTTGTCTTTAGGAAGCCTGTCAGGTACTATGTTAGGGGGTTGTTTCTTCTTTTTCTCGTCCACGCTGTCCGGGAAGGGCCCATCAGCATGATGAGAAACAAGAGACCCTTTAGCAAAGGCTGGCCGCTCACTCCGTTGGACAATTTCCTCAGCTGGGTGGCAGGCCGAGTCTCCTGCCTTGCCTCATAGGCACTTCCTCCCGGGCCCCCGATGGATCCGCTTCCTGTATCCTGACCGAGAGCCCCGGCGGCGGCTCAACCCATGTCAGACTCTAAAGCATCGGGCCTTGGACGGACTCCGCCTAGCTTCATGAGTCTACTGCCTAAAAAACTGGTCCACCCAGCTGTCTGCCTCTCACACACCCATTTCATCCTCTGGTCTTCACCTTGGCCCTTAGTTTTCTTGTCTTCAGCTCACAGCCTGCTGAGGACAAAATTAGTTACAGGTCGTCAAAGTACTGTTTGTTTTAACGTGAGAAAAAGAGAAGTCATTGACTAAGGATTTGTATGTTTATTATGAGATTTAAAAAAATTTGATTACATATAGCTGCATTTCTTATAACATTTTAGGCATAGAATAATTCAGGTGAACACTGAAACAGTAAGACACTCAGCTAAGAAAAGCAAAGTCAGTTGGGATAGCAGAAGTTTTAGCTCACGTTGCCCCTCATGGACCAAAGGCAGCACCTGGAACATCATGCTGAAAAGGGAGTCCCCTTCCACTTTGGCTCAGCGGGAGTGCAGGCTGTGATGAATCCTATAGGACTGCTGGGGTGCAAATCTATGCCAGTTGTCCTCAAGGAAGCACCTGGCTTCCTGTAGCCACATCCCTACGGAGTGCTTGAAAAGGGTTACATATAGGTACTTTATCTCTTGCAACACAGGACTAAAAGCACACATCGCCAAAATTAAAATTAAAGCTTTGAGTTGGCATTTTTTGAGGAACTTAAATCTCCAAATAACTGAAGTAGTCCAGCTTGGGCTCACAGCTTGACCATGCTCCAGCTAGATGCTTTAAGAAGAATAGACCAAGAAACAGTTTTAAGAATTGGGTGAGGCTGCACTGAAAGTATATAATGAATGAAACACAGAACCCAACATAAAATAGAAATGGGGCAACCCGAGATTCACTTGTAATGAAGACTTTGGCTGTAATTAAAGGGGACGGATATGTCAAATTTGTCAAGGGGAAGGAAACTTTCTAAGGGCAGGGACATACTGAAAACTAGGCTCCATGCTTTGAGAAAGAAACCGTGAAAGCAGAAGTGGAGGAGATAAGGAGCCTTGCTATGAGGTATCAGTAATTAAAATGGAATTAATTGAGTATTTCCAGGGACACAGTTTTGTTGATACTTCAGCATTTATCCAAAAGCAAATTCAGAACCAAGACTGATGCAGCAGCATAGCTTGGGACTTAACCAAAGCGGTGGGATATTTCAAATATGGTCCATAACACTGGGCTAGCAAGGGCCTTCTTCCTTACCACATTAGTCACCCAGGGGATTACCATTTCCTTAAACTGTCACTTCCTCATGGGATTCTGGTGAGTCGGAAGCCAACGGCAGGTGCTGGGACTCTGAGGGTGAGTCCCCTCCCTCCTTGTCCTGAGTCCTCTCTGGCCCTTCGTGGGACAGCTCTCAGGCTCAAGCAAGTTTTGTGGCCTCACAAACAGTGTATCTGGAATGAAACCCAGAGTCACCACTAACAGAAAGCAGGCTGCCTCATGGTCTGATAATGCAGCCCAGGTGTGAATACTTGACACGGATACATACGCTAAGGTTGAATACTTATGAAATTAATATATTTTAGCAATATTTGAAAAAAAATAACCAAGTCAAATGAGGCAGAAGATGTTCAGAAATGTTTTATTTTTTCATTGGTTGACAACGAACTGATCATCTGAATGGTAACGCTCACACTGTGTCCTGAAGTAAGACACATAATCTGCTGGCAGGGAGAAAAGAGGCGAATTTCACGGTTTCATCTGTTACGCTCTTGCAAAAAAGAGCAAACCAGGCCAGTTTTAAATTTAACAAACAGAAACATTACTGGTGCTTATTATACCAGCACGTTTTATCATATTGAGAACCACCCCATGAAGTAAGCATTAACCTCTTTCTCGAAGATGGGGAAGCTGAGGCTCTGAGAATATCTGAGATCATTAAATCACATTATTCAGGAAGAGGCACAGCCAGGATGAGAATCCAGATCTTAAAAGCACATGGCTTAAAAATAGTAAGAAAAAAAAAAAAAGCCTTCCACTACAAGTGTAATACGTTTATCAGAGGGTATTTGGAAGAGTAGGAGGAAGGAAGAAAAGCAATTCCTGACCCTGACTCCCACTGGTGGAAGCACCAACATTGTGGTCCTCTCAGTCCGGTCCTTTTGCTGTGTAGTATCTTTTAATGTGAGTGTGAACACATGGCATATCGAAATGGACCGATCAGTATTTTAAACATTATCATCTTCTGATTTTAACAGGAAAGCGCACACAGCATAGAAAACTTGGAAGGTACTGAAAACCATAAAGGAAATTACAGTCACCTGGAATCTCGTAAGCCAAAAATGACCATAGTTAATATTTTCCTATATTCCCTTAGGTTTTCTTTTTTTTTTTAATCAGTTTTCTTTTTTACATCGCAAAGCTCGTAATTTGTAAGATTTTTAAGTAGAGCTAACAAAGGTCTAGGTGGATGATGACAAAGAAGAACTTGGCGACAGATCGTATTTGCCACACAACTGATTCAGTGGGTTTTTAGGAGAAAATCATCACTTACGTTCCCTGTACAATGATGTGGCCATCAAAAATGTGTGAGCCTGAAAATGCCGGTGCTGAGTTTCCGCTAAAGCGAACCCTGACGTGGATTACCATGGGTTTTTGTTTCTATCTGCATCCAAGTGAGTATAAATCATTTACATGATAAGAACACTGCATGCATAAAGCTTTTAATACCATATGAAAGCTCTTCTAGGAAGAGACAGGAGCTGTAGTCTGATGAAGAGAAGATTTTTACGAATCTTACAGTGAAAAATATACCATGTGACTTAAACATTTTGCACACCGAAATTTACATAAAAGAGGCTTAGCCAGAAGATAAGCATCACTGACCAAGTCTCAAGGAAGTTCCAAATGGTGTTAAGAGACCTGACCTTCTATTTGTAAAATCCCAAAGAGTTTATTATCAATACCAAAAACTTCTATTGTACAGCAAGGAGTAAACCTTTATGACAGCTATTAAGGAAAAACGGCACCGCAAGTTTACACACGTTACCGAAGGCAAAGGGTAAGAGCAAAGGAGAACTCCAGTCGGAATGTTGGTTCTGTTCATACAGCTTCCTCTTGATTTAAACACTCATGACACACTGAATGAACTGAAAGAGAGAAAGGTCCACGTTATCCGGCGAACATCGCAATAGATTGTAGCTTCTCTTTAGGCTGTTTACGTTTTGTTTCTCTAATCTGAATTTCGGATCGCGAGAGATCCCTTTCTGAAATTCAGAGTACATGATGGGCGGAAAGGTTCATTTTGTAGGGGAAGCCGTCTAATATAAAACCCAGTGCATTCCTCTTCTTACAGAAAGCAGATCTTACTTCAATGGATAAAGAATTATTTAAATTCTGAGTATCTCAGACTGGAGAAATGGCCACGGTGAAAGGTTCCTACTCAGAACTAACAGTTCCATCACACGGGGGCCTCCAGAGTATTATCCCACTGCTCACAGAGCACCCTCAACAGTTTATTCCCTTAAAATCGGCTTTATTAAAATAAATCCTAAGCATGAAACTATGTATGCACAGAAACGGAATATATGACCTTTTCTCGGCAATTCAGAAACCCAGGTTTAGACGCCATTAGTATTCTGCTGTGAAATGTTTGCTTCACTCTAAGCCCCAATAGGCTCTGCTGTTCTAGCAATTTTCTTTGTCATTCTTCTGACCCCAGGGAGGCACTGTGTGCTAATTGCCCACAGCACTCCTACAAAGCCAAGCTGATCATCCCTTTCAGGTAAAGGGGAACTGGGGATCAAGACATTTAAAATCTCTCATGGAACCCCGTGGGAGGCCAAAGCCCGGCACTTTCCACTGCACAGGCCGCCTCTCCATCTTTGGAAACAGGGCCGGGACTGTCACCAGACACGCTAATGCACACGGATGAAAACACACCTTTAAGCAGAAGAAACAAACATATTTACACACATGCCTTTTTAAATTATCAGAACTGTGGCAGCTGCCAAACTGAAAATATGTTCACCCTTGCAGTCTGTAACAGAGAAACCTTTTAGAGCATTCAGTTATCACGGTGCTTTCCGTTCTGAACGTGGTTTTTTAAAATCCATGGCTGAGCAAAGAACAGAAAAACAACTGAACCTCTCCCCAGTTTTCTTGTGTATATCCAACTAAGGCTATCCAAGATGGCACCTGGCTACATTCACATTGGTCATGTGGCCTCGTCCAATCTCATTTAGTGTGACGGTTTAATAAATATGCTGTTTTAAACTGTGACTGAAGTCTCTGCCTTACATCCTCAATGAAGAACATGGGTGTGTCAAGTACAGCTTTGAGCTTTTCAACGCACTTGTAAGTGACAGGGATATTTGTTCAACGAAGGCAAAAACAGACACAACATCTGCATGGTGTTTTCCAAGGACATTTCTGACTGACATCTCCCAAGAGCCCAGGGAAGAAGGCATTACTACTTCCTCTCCTCAGTCTTGGAGCAATGAAGAAACCTGCCTCCGTGACCCAGACAGGAAGTGGGACCAGCTGGGCTTTGAACCAAGTCTTTCAATGCAAATCAAATAGTGGTTTATGAATAAGACTAGTAATAAATGAAATTAATAAATTCTGAATGGTAACTCCTGATCATTTAATCCTTCATTACAGCATCTTTAAGATGCTCTTAATGGCTAACTTCAAAAGGGAATCCCCAATTGGTGTACATCTTATTCATCTTACTCAGTTCTGAATTTACTTACATCATCATATGGGAAATTCACAACACCTTGCTGAGCAGTATCCCGTCTTCGAAAGCTATCTGTAAAACACCACAGTAAAATTTATGGTTATTTTTTAACACCTGAAATCACAACAGGTAATTATTTTGGCATTGGGTTCAAACCACAGTAACATCTGAGTTGTAAAACTTGTAAAACCAGCCAACATAAACAAAAGCCCACAGCAAAGAAGGCAACTATATGAATGTGAATAGATTTAATATACAACAAAGTAATACACCAATGCAGAAGTCAGCCAACTGTCTTTTTCAATGTGGAACTGGAAGAAAGCACCTTATCCCAAAGTCAGTAAAAGCCATGTGACTTCTGAGGCCATTACTAAGTTGAAATGAAGACACAGAATTTCAAACTTCTTTATCACACAGATAGTGTTTAATTAGGAAATGGATGGACAGAGTCCCTAATATGGCAAATGGGCTGTAATCAAATATTCCACCTATCTGAGCTCTGTGCTACTGAAAAGGATTTACTTAAATAAAAACAACAAAAAATCTGCCCTCATATTTTTGTTAGGATGCAAAAAAATTACAAACCCAGGTATTAAAAAGAGTAAAAGATTGGGGCGCCTGGGTGGCTCAGTTGGTTAAGTGTCTGACCCTTGCTCTCAGGGCCATGAGTTCAAGCCTCGCTCCACACATAGCATGGAGCCTACTTTAAAAAAGAAAGAGACAGAAAAAGACTAAAGAGAGGGATGGAACAAGAAAAATATACAAAAGAAAGAAAAAGAAAAGAGGGCATAGAAAATAGAGATTACTCATATACCCTCATCTAAGAAGTCCATACCTCTGAAACAAATGACCATTTTAAATTACTTTCCAACAGGAGGACTTAGGAGAGAGAGCTACAAATGAGTAATTTCGCTTTCTTCAAATAGTTTACATTCTAGGGAGAAGTCACAGAACCGCTCATACTCTGACCAAAAGTGCACAAGTTAGGTGATCACGTTTTGGAACGTTTTTGTGAAATTTAGTTAAGATTATTTTAAAAGCAACTTACCACTAATCTGAAAGGATTTCTGAAAAAACACAATTATTCTGCTAGATACGTTTAATAGCAGTGTTTAGAAAGCCCCTGAAGTTAGGGGAAGCGAGAGAAATCGCGGACAACAGAAGTTCAGAAACACTGAAAATGACACGTCACACGAACTGTGTGTTCCTGGCCCTGCCGACATCACCTCGGAGAACACACCTGTCAGGGCTCGCAGTTTGACACAGCAGGCGATGTAGTCGTCGAAGGTGATCTTGCCATTGGTGCTGTAGCGTTTTGCAATTGAATTCACAGCCTGGGGACTCAGTCGAAAGCCTAAGGAAACAGTTGAAGGGTAACAAAAGACCATTAAAAATAATCCCAATTCTTTCAGCCTGGGAGTACTCATTTTAATTGTGACTATGCACTAGGCATTATATGTGTTTGGTTATGAATATACACGGCTTCTAGACAACAAACTGCCATCATGTAACAGTTTCAGAAATGAAAAAGAACGTCGGCCAGGTGGCTGGAGTCAGCCGTACCCACCCATTGTGGTGAGGGCCTTCTGCAGCTCCTGAGGGTCCACCGTGCCACTCCTGTCGCTGTCGAAACTGATGAAGTGCTGTCTCCAGCCATTCAGCACAGCCCAGAGTTCTTTAAATTCACTGAAACCCATTGTGCCTGACATATCTCTCTGAACTGTCATCAAGGATTAGAGCTTCTTCATTTTGCAACATTTTCTTTCTTTTTTTTTATTCTTATGTTAATCCCCATACATTACATCATTAGTTCTAGATGAAGTGTTCCATGATTCATTGTTTGTGCACAACACCCAGTGCTCCATGCAGAATGTGCCCTCCTCAATACCCACCACCAGGCTAACCCATGCCCCCACCCCCTCCCCTCTAGAACCCTCAGTTTGTTTTTCAGAGTCCATCGTCTCTCATGATTCATCCACCCCTCTGATTTCCCCCGCTTCATTCTTCCCCTCCCGCTACCTTCTTCTTCTTCTTTTTTTCCCCTTAACATATATTGCATTATTTGTTTCAGAGGTACAGATCTGAGACTCAACAGTCTTGCACAATTCACAGCGCTTACCAGAGCACATACCCTCCCCCAGTGTCTATCACCCAGTCATTTGCAACATTTTCTAACAAATAAATCAAAGATGAAGGATAAAGGAATTTAATGTTCTTTTGGCTAAAAACGTTAAAAATGTTGTATGTTCTTCTTAGTGTGATGTAATGAAAAGGGCCTATGGAGAAAAAGCTCTGGGGACGTATTTTCGCTGTGGGAAGAGAAGCGATGTGATGTGATTACAAGGAAGGAAGGTGGCCACGGGTGAGCGACCAGTGAAAAGCACTCGTTTCTGGAACTGGGCTGTACTTTCTGGGGGCCCCGGGCTATGCTGCTGGGTGCTGGGGGATCTTCACCCTAACATTCCCTTTTGGTAGGCCCTTCCACACCCAGGGTTTTCACTTTTGGAAAAGAGATGGGATGGAAGGCAGTGCAGGTCAGCACCAGCTAAACCAAGTCTAACAACTGTGATGTGAAAAAGTCCATTGCTTGAAGGTCAGGTGTGAATCATGCAGAGCAAACGACGACAAGGCACAAAAACTTCCCTGCCACCCTGATTTCTATACTTGCCCTCCTTCGATGCTTCCATGAATTCTTGAATAACCAATGTTCGATTTACTAAGCTCCCTTCCTTTTTCACACCAAGTTACATCTTAAAAGCTAATGATTTCAGAAAACTTTTTTTGTGGTCATTTGTCACCTTGTGTTTACTGGATATTAATTCTTAGATGAATTCTTTTAAGAAGAAAATTTTTTTTTTTTTTTTTTTGATCAGGAAAAAACCCTCCAGACAGCAATCAAGGTAAAGGATACATCCAGCATTGAAACCATAAGTCGACAAGTCTCCAGGTTAAAAGCTGTTAAGAAAAGTACATGCATATCAATACAAGTTTCAAAAATTCACATTACATTGCATATATTCAAATTAATTAGAAAAGTATTTATACACTCCTACTTTTATATGCTATTCAATTTATGTGGAACTAAATTACATGGAGCTTTGAAGATTTTTTCCAGATAGAGAGGATTCCTTGTAGAACCCAATTTAATTTTAACAACTTTAATAGAAATCTTTTAAAAAAGTATTATATTGTACTGTTAATATTTTTAGGTAGATAATGGTTTTGAAGTTGGGGGCGGGGGATGTTAAGATATCTAGAGTTTGCTCCAAAAGAAAATGGACAGGATTACAGATGAACTAAGAATGGTAACACACTGCTAACTGGTGAAGCTGGGTGACAGGTGCATAGAAGTTCACCGCATCATTATCTCTGTTCTTGGATACACGTTAACATTTTCTATAATATAATCTTTCTGAAGTTTTATATATCTTCTTGCCTTTGAAACTGTAATATACTGAATTCAATTCACCATGGTGAGTCGGAAGATAGGGCTACTTCGTTCCTACTCCTAACAGGCTATAAATAGCTGGTTTTGCTAATTCTATTACATTAGTTCATGTATCTTTCTTTCCCCTTTAATGTCACACACTGAATGGTAACCTCCTACCTCGAAGAGCCTATGACCTGTTTTCACATACAGTAAGTTTATATATGAAACCAGATAGATATGCTTGCCAGAACTGTGCTAAATAAGAGCACGCTGGAGGAAGATACGATGACCAGTTCAGGGGTGGCCACTGTTCAGAAGCCTTTTGAGGTTATGTACAGCTCAAGCGTATTCCGAGGGAATTTCTATAGCTCACTTAGAAAACCAAAGTAGAATATACTTATGGGTTAATGGGCCTACTGATGATCTACCTAAGCATTAGCAAATTCCAAATAAAGAATTCCTTGCATCTTGCATTGTGTTCATGGGAACTGATGACTGGGGAAATATTTATTTATTTATAAGATTTTATTTATTTTTTAGAGAGCGAGCAAAAGAGAAACAGCATGAGAAGGAAGAGGGTCAGAGGGAGAAGCAGGCTCCCCGCTGAGCCGAGAGCCCGATGTGGGACTCGATCCCAGGACCCTGGGATCATGACCTGAGCCGAAGGCAGACGCTTAACCATCTGAGCCACCCAGGCGCCCCGACTGGGGAAATATTTAGATACAAAGAAGATATAAGGCTAGAAGGCAGAAGTGACCAGGGTCACGTGGGCGAAGCTGGCATAAATTCTGCAGGTGTGTGAAAAGGCACACAGAACTAACAATTTTATAGCTCTTACTAGCTTCATATTTATCTCCAACCAAACTGAATTTAAGACACATCTGAGCTCTTAGTACTGTAATGTCTCCAGACCGTACAAACTATAGGTTTTCCACTTTTAACAGATTACTGTGTTTCGCATATCCTGGAACCTGAGATAAAAGGTGGGGAACTATTTCTATTTTGGCCCTTCAGACTCCATCTAATCCACAGATACAGTTCTCTGAAGTGACAGGAGCCAACACTTTTCCACACTTTTGAGAAAGAGTTGGTTGATTCTTCATTCTTTTAAGTTGTGTGGAGGTATGAAGTCTCTTTAATCCAGACCAATGGTTCTCAGCCCTGGATGCTTATCAGAATCACCCAGAGGCTTTAAAAGATCCTGATAGGGCGCCTGGGTGGCTCAGATGGTTAAGCGTCTGCCTTCGGCTCAGGTCATGATCCCAGGGTCCTGGGATCGAGTCCCGCATCGGGCTCTCTGCTCCTTGGGAGCCTGCTTCTCCCTCTGCCTCTCTCTCTGTCTCTCATGAATAAATAAATAAAATCTTTAAAAAATAAAATAAAAGATCCTGATAACCGGGGCTGCACCTCGGAACAATTTCTTTTCCCCCCCCGCTTTACTGAGCTATAATTGACAGATAACATTGCGGAAGTTTAAGGTATACAATGTAATGATTTGATATACATATATACTGCAAAATGATAACCACAATTAGGTTGGTTAAAACATCCATCACCCCACACAGTTAACTTTTTCACGTGTGTGATGAGAACTTTTAAGATCGACTCTCGTAGCCATTTTCAAGTACACAACACAGTGTTACATATAGTCATCATCATCACAGAACAATTCAATCAAAATATTTGAGCCTGGAACCCAGGCGTGACTGTTTTTTTAAAGCTTCTCAAATGATTCCAGTGAGCAGCCAAGGATGCTTCCCAAAGTGTAATTCCTGGACCAGCCATGTTAATATCATCTAGGAACTTTTAGAGCTGCATAATCTCAGCCCTTAACCAACAAAATCAGAATCTGCATTTTAATACGATCCCCAGGTGATTTATATTCACATACAGACAAGCTAGTCAATTGGGACCACCATCATCTGGAAGCTTGTCAGAGATGCAAATTCTCAGGTCTTACCTCACACCTTCTGAATGAAAAATTCTAGGACAGGGCTCTGCAATCCAGTGATGCTGATGCCACTGAAGTTGAAGAACCAGTGCTCGGGAGGGCCTGACAGACACTAGGCACACCCACCTGTGTTTGACTTTAAATCAAGGGTTTTGAGGGGCCATGAAGCAAACACCTGCCCTGTGTCCCAGGGCTATGCACAGCACCACGTCCAGTGGTGCCAGGAAGCCCAGGAATCTGGTCATCTTTTGTGAGAAGGATTTAAGAGAGGGAATGAGATGCACAGTGAACAAAAGTGATCCTATCAACTCCACCTCTGGGTATGACTGCTTCCTTTTAACCTGGAGAAGCTGCCTGTAGGTACTAGGTTGGAATATCCCTCTGCCCCTCACCTCACCTCCATCTGTGCTTTTTGGTTTGGAAGCTGGGTTTAAAAAACACCAATGGTTGTGTAACTTCTGTATTATAAAACTCACCGTGACTCCTCACAAGCAGGATGGTTTTGTGGTTCATTACAGCCTCCACAACCAGATGACAATAAGCAAATAAATTCAATCCCATGGTTCTGATGACTCAGGAAATGTCTTCCCTAGAACTCAGTGATCTAAGACCATCACTAACCATGATTTCCTCATATGAAATGTTTAAAAGGACTCAACCCATTTGTTAGATTTTAAAACCTGCCACACCTCTTCTATCAAAAGGGTACAAAATAATAGTTTATGTTGGGACATAGCTCATTTTCATAAACCCTGCTATTAAACCAGAATTCTTTGTTCACTAGCCCCAACTGCTTGAGGTTAACAATGAACAATTTAAATGTATTTTCTACAGCAGGAAAAAAAAAAAATCCCTTATCTAGAAAGTGCTTCTTTTTTAAAGGACCAAATTAAATGAGAAATGCAAAGTTCCTCTTTCATATTAATTTCTCCAACTAGGAAATATTAATAGGATATTGAAGTCACATAAAAGAAAGGATGATTGAAATATAAATGCAAATAGTTTAAAAAGAGAGCCATCTAGTAAGTCAGCCATGTCAAACAGTTAAAAGATGCCACTATAAATCTTCAGGTGTGACTTCTGGTCTGAGCATTTTAATCCACAGTTTACCAACAGCTAAGGCTTTGAGGTGATGTTCTGTCTCAATTAACCACTGGCTAAGTTGGCAAGTCAAAACACTATTCTCTACCTTGCGTTGTTTGTCATGGTCAAGATCTGATTTGAAAAGCAGCATGTGGTAGTGTGTGGGACGATGAAAAGTCCCGTCCGGATGCAGCACCTCTGCAACTCAGGGCAAAGAGCTCTTTCAAAAGGCAAGAAGGTGATGTAAGTGCAGCAGATCTAGGCTGTGAGGAACTGAGGAGGAAAGGAGAAGGAAGACTAGTGCAAAGAGTTTGGAAATTAGGAAGGGTACTTCCGACTTAGCCTGCACACGTTCTCTGAAGTGGAAAGAGAAATGAAGCAAGCCCTGGGGGGTGTCACGACAAGCATTCACATTGCCAGCAGCATACTCAGAGAGCAGGAGTGCAAAGTGGCTCCCTGAGGACCAGGGGTGGGGACCAGCCACTGCGGGGAAGGGGGTCAGGACCAAACACTCAGAACTAGGCGTGCAGGGCAGGTTCCTCAGGGACCAGCTGCACAGGACCAGTCACCCAAAACCCTAAATGCCAGGAGGCTCAGGACAGAGTCAACTTTTGGCAAATAGCCGTAAATGTCCGCTCCTGTCATTGATGACACCTGACCTGGTGGATTTCATTTCAGCACCTTACCTCGTCCTCTGTGAGGGAGGCCACAGAGACTATCTCATGGCTTCCACGCGTTCCCAATCCAAGAGACCCACTCAACTGGCAGGCAGGTAGTGTGGCGTGACTTATTAACAACTGTTTTCAAGTTAACATCTTGTAATAATAAACAACCGAAATTAGCTTTGGAAATTCTAATTTTTGCTAGATCAGAAAAGCGCAGTGTCCTTGAAGGTTATCATCCTAAGTAACAGTTAAAATATGAAACACAAGAGTACTTCTAGAGAAACTCTGGGACTGTCAACTCACGTTTGTATCCTCCAGCAATGCCTGACTGGGTCAGGCATCTCTGCAATTCATCAGCATCTATTTGCCCATCCTTTTGGGGGGGAAAATAAAGGGAAGAGGAATCATAATAGTGCTTTGTACCTTCTAGTTTTTTGTTTGCTTTCAGTATATTATTTCAGCAATAATGACAAAGAAAATGAACATTTTCATGCATGAGACTTTTTTTTTTAAAAGGAATGCCTTCCAAAAACAGGTATTCCTTTCCCAGTTCTACTTTCAAAAATAATTTAATGAAAGAAAAACAAATCGTTAAGTCCTCTTCCACAAATGCATAATTAGGGCCATAAACAAAAAATACATTTCTCGATACCTAAGTAAAGTCGGCATTCAATTTCAGACTATTTTATTTATTTTTTATTATTATTATTATTTTTTATTTTTTTTAAAGATTTTTATTTATTTATTTGAGAGAGAGAGAATGAGAGAGAGCCCATGAGAGGGGGGAGGGTCAGAGGGAGAAGGAGACTCCCCGCCGAGCAGGGAGCCCGATGCAGGACTCGATCCCGGGACTCTAGGATCATGACCTGAGCAGAAGGCAGACGCTTAACGACTGAGCCACCCAGGCGCCCTCAGACTCTATTTTAAATAATTATTACATAAGAATTCACAAAGTCGGAAAGCCGCTTACACCTATACTTTAGTATTACCAGTATCTTTCATCCTTTCCTCTAAATTCCTCGATTAGATTTGGCATTAAATTTTCAAGTACAAGGTTCCTCTTTTCAATAAAACACTGAGGTGAATTCAGTTTCTTCAATGATACATATTTTTTAATGTACGAATAAAACTAGTTTCTGTCTTGAACTTACTCTTCTTTTAGTCTGAGCTAGGAAACTGCCCGTTAAGCACTTAAAATTATTTATATAGTTGCTTAAAGTCTTATTCCTCTTTCTAGCTTTTGGTTGTTGGGGGGGTGGGAGGGAGGGCAGAACAGGGTACAGAGCTGACATTCGTAAATAATACGCTTGGATGAAACAAAGAGAGGCCTTCGTGATCACCTGTGGTGAATGGTTTTTCCAGAACCACAATTATATCTGGAAGATACAGGTTCCCAGGGCCTATTTATTGGCTGACCAAGTTCAGAACCAGATAGATGTTATTTTTAGGGATTTACAAATAAAATACCCAAATCCTCAATTCTAAGTGAGGAGCAGGATCAATAATTTGAAAGACAATGGATATGCTGATGTAGGCCGGGACCGCTGCAAGCTAAGCAGGTGGGGTCACTTACAGGGCGGGAGGCAAGGCAATCTAAGAACTCAAGTCTTGAGCTTTGCCCTGTCTTGTGGTTTCAAAGATACAGATCGTTCACAGATGAAGCAGATACTTAAAGGGAAGCTCTTTCAGTTTTAGACTCAATTTTCCACTCAATTTCTTTCTTTTTTTTTTTTTTTTAAAGATTTTATTTATTTATTTGACAGAGAGAGAATGAGAGAGAAAGCACATGAGAGGGGGGGAGGGTCAGAGGGAGAAGCAGACTCCCTGCCGAGCAGGGAGCCCGATGCGGGACTCGATCCAGGGACTCCAGGATCATGACCCGAGCCGAAGGCAGTCGCTTAACCAACTGAGCCACCCAGGCGCCCCACCACTCAATTTCTTGAACTACATTTCTTAGAATGCTATTCTGAAAGGTGGTCTTGGGTTTTTATCCCATAATAGTGGACAACATCTTCACATGAAGATTGTGTTATTTCTTGCTTTTGTTCAACACAAAGCTAACTCGAATTCATAAGGGCAAACATCGCTTCTGGAATGGGTCATACCAGCAGTGGATTTACCATGTACACCAATGTACACCACCACCTGTCCTACAACTCAAGGTGGAGAACTGCAAGTTCTCCAGAGGGAGGGAACCTTCATTCTCTCTCGGTCAGCAGGCCACCACACCTTATAAGGACATGAAGAGCTGACCCAGAACAGCATCAGCATCAAAGAGAAACTAAACTGTCCACAAGATTAACTTCCTGATACTAAAGGAGCAGTTACTTTCTTATTATGAAGCTGGTAAGTTTTTAACATAAGTACCTATTTCCTAGGGGGTAACTGATTAACAATCAGATTCAACCCAAAGAAAGTGTCCATTAGGATCTGACTACATAATTACTGGTATGTGTCTTTAAGTAGTACAAACAAAGGTTTAGGTGTTCACCAGATCTGGAATTTCTTCTCTGGAAACCACCACGGACCCTGACAATTCATAGTTCTAAAAACATCTTTCTACTTTACAGATCTTCACAGTATATTTACAGCCCCCCATTCTTATTTAACCAGACCCTAATTCAGTCACAAATTTAGTTTTGAAGTGAACCTACATAAATACAGGTAACAGTCCTAATTTGTTCGGAATATTCAGAAATAAATAACTGACTATACATTTCCTTCTCTCCTTTTTCATTTACAGAAACAAAGGCATTTTTTTCCAGAGGAAAAGTTCTTTTTTCCATCCCACTCTAACAGTAGCTAATACAAACGTAGACTCTGACAATTCTTTAATATTAAGGGGAAAAGCTAACCTGTCCAGCTACAGCAGCAAAGTAACCGTAGAGCGGATCCTGAGTCTGTCCGGGAAAAGTAGGTCCTCCGGGGGCCCCTCCATACTGTAAAACAAACACAAAAGCATCATTCCGCTGAATTCCAGTTTTATTCTTTCACCACTGCATGCTTTTGTGCAAAGCCAGGCAACTGCCCGCCCTTCGCACGGATGGTTCACCTCCCCACCACCGGGCACGCTTTAACTGCAATCATTCCTCCCCTTCTCTTCCATTCCCACCCCAGCAGAATTTAGAAAAAACTAGCAGCTTGAACCAAAATGGGTGGTCCTGAAAGTGACATCTACATAAGTGAAGCAACTTAAGCGCAGGGCTCGGAACTGTTTTCCTTTTACTTTCACAGCATTTGTGCTATTTTCCAAAGCGTTCTGAGACAGGTGTAGCCCCGGCCGGGCTTAGGTGTCTCGGCTGGACTATGCGGCGGCGAGCACCTGGGCGGGGAGGCGCGCAGAAGGAACATTCCGTCTCGGAAAAGTTCCCACGACGACGCGTATCCCCGGCTCCTGGAGAGGTGGTCTTCCTCCCGGAGGGCTCCCCCCCCCCCCGCCCCCGCGGTCTTTCCCGACTTTTTTTTTTCCCTCTCACTTGCTTTTAAAGAGGGGAGGTGGATCTCCGGACCATTCGAGATTAAAATGGCTGTTGCTCTCACGGGAAACCGGGAGGGGGAGGAAGCCAATCCCCAATTCGCACAATTTCACGCCGCGCATCCCAGGCACAGGGTGGGCTTCTCGGGTCAGAACCCACCCGCGCTTTGGCCCCACGCAGCCGCCCGCAGGGCGAAGGGACTGAGCGGAGGGAGCCCCAGGATGAGGCCGAAGGGCAGGGGCCAGGGGCGAAGCCGGGGGCGGGAGGCGCCCGGGGAGCCGCCCCGGCGGAGCGGCCCGGTGTGGCCTCTCGGCGTGCTCGGTGTCCCAGGGTCGCGCCCGGGCCGCGAGCCCGCGCGGGCTGCACTTACCCCGCCTGGGTAGTACCCGCCGCCGGCGCCAGGGTGCCCCGGGTACGCCATGGTGCAGACTGCGCCGTCGCCGCCACCGCCGCCCTCCCGCCGGGGCCGCGCCGGAGCACACCACGCGGGCGGCGGGGGACGCGCGCCCGAGTCGCCCCCCGCGCCGCGCTGCGCTCGGGCCCCGGCCCCCTGCGTGCGCTCGGCGAGCCTCGGCGCCTTCTGGGCCCAGGTCGTGCGCAAGCCCGGCTGCCGCAGGCGCCTGGGACCTGCGACGCGGTGCCCAGCGGTGACTTTCCTCCCCGCGGCACGAATGGCACATTCCAACGCCGGTACGGTGCCCCGGGGATTCTTTATGGCTTCCTACTCCGCTCTATTCCGATACTTTTAAACATTTAGACAACTTTACTAGTCAGGGCCGCCCGGCTCTAAGTTGGCTGCGGTTTTGCGAGGAGGGGGGCTGAATGCAGTAGGGCCGCTCTTAGATGCCTTTGAGGGAAGGAGACGTGGAAAAATCAAAAATATGCAAACGCCCTTGGAAAACAGGAATAAACTTCAGGAACTGTGTGCGAAAGAGCGTTTGGCTTGCGGTTGCACGTTTCACTGAACGGCACCGGGTGTTTCCTCGCTGGGGGACACGGTCAACTCCTGGTTAAGCTGGGCGTGATGTGGCCTGGGGAGGTCAGAGGGCATTTCCTGGCAGGGCAACCCCGCCCGGGTTCTTAGAAAATGAGTTGTTTGACTTATCTCGATGATTCAGGCGAAACCATCGCTCTCTCCAAAATTACTCGGCTCCTTTTTTTTTTTTTTTTAAAGATTTTATTTATTTATTTGAGAGAGAGAATGAGATAGAGGAGGGTCAGAGGGAGAAGCAGACTCCCCGCCGAGCAGGGAGCCCGATGCGGGACTCGATCCCGGGACTCCAGGATCATGACCTGAGCCGAAGGCAGTCGCTCAACCAACTGAGCCACCCAGGCGCCCTACTCGGCTCCTTTTTATACAAGATAAGTTCATTGCTAAGAACGTGCTGCTCAGTATTCAGGAAAGTGAGAGGTTAGAACTATTCCCTTAGGTAGATTCAGAAAATGGTTCTCTGCATTTTTCTTTTTCACCTGGTTGAACAGTCTGATGAGAGCAATTCAGGAAAATTCAGATTTTCGTTTGGTTTTGTTCCATGTCATTTCAGTCATAAAGGATGTTTGTTTCTGAAATTTATCCGTTTTAAGAAATGCACTGAGGAGCAACATTCACGGTATTTGCTCTGGCGGTTGCACAGTAAAATTGAAAGTCATCAACATCTAACAAATATTGGAGCACCTGCAGAGTGTGGTGATGCGCTTGTTCACCGTGGGGGACACGGTTCCTCTGTTCCACGTTCCTGGGCTGTGTTCCCACTAAGGTCATTGTTTTTCTCTTATGCGTAACTCCCTTCCAAGTCCTCATTTTGGATAATCAGACTCCAAAAATGAAAGTCCTGGATTGTGAGAACAATTTTAATAGTCCCTGTTGTTACATATCAAAAAGCTATAGATTACCTGTCTTATGTTTTAATTAGGAAGTAGATTATTGTTTTCAAATACCAAAGCAATTATCAAGGTAGATTTAGACATTTTATGAGCCCTTTGGCCTCTGTGGGTTTTGGTTTTTTTTTTCCCTACTTATTTTTTTCTTTTTTTTTTTGTGATGAGAACAATGAACATGAGGTCTACCCTCTTAACAAATTTTTAAGAGTACAATATGATATTGTTGACTGTATGCACAGTGTGGTACAACAGGTCTCTAGGACTTTTTATCTTGTGTGACTGAAAATCTATACCCCTTGAACAACTACTCTCCATTTACTCCTAACCTCCAGCCCCTAGCAACCAGTATTCTACTTGTGTTTCTATGAACTTGATTACTTCAGATACGTCACATAATTACAATAATGCAGTATTTGTCTTTGTGTGATTGACTTATTTCACTTGGCATAATGTCCTTGAAATTTATCCATGTTGTAGCATGTGACAAGACTTCCTTCTTAAATCTGGATACAGTTCTATTGTATGTATATGCCACATTTTTAATCCATTCATCCATAGATGGACATTTGGGTTGCTTCTGCACCTTGGTTTTTGTGAAAAATGCTCCAATGAACATGGCTGTGTAAATAGCTCTTTGAGATCTCATTTTCCGTTCTTTTGCATATATGCCCAGAAATGGGACTGCTGGATCATATAGTAGTTTTATTTCAAATTTAAATTTAATTTAATTGAGGAACCTCTATACTATTTTCCATGGTGGCTACACCATTTTGCATTCCCACCAACAATATGCAAGAATTCCAATTTTTCCACATACTTACAACATTTATTGTCTGTTGTTTTTTTGTTGTTGTTGTTTTTATAATAGTAACCCTGACAGGTGTGAGGTGATAACTCAGTGTGGTTTTGATTTGTATTTCCTGGTAATTAATAACATTAAGTATTTTTTCATATACTTGTTGGCCATTTGTATATCTTCTTTGGAGAAATATTTATTTAATGCTTTAGCCCATTAAATGTTTTTGTAATTTTAATTCCAGTATACTTAAATTAGTTTATATTAGTGTCAGGTGTACAATATAGTGATTCAGCAATCTCTATATATATATAACTCAGTGCTCCTCAGGATAAGTGTATTCTTAATCACCTTCACCTATTTCAGCCATGCCCCCACCCACCTCCCCTCTGGTAAACATCAGTTTGTTCTCTATACTTAAGAGTCTGTTTTTTGGTTTGTCTCTTTTTTTCTTTGTTCGTTTGTTTTGTTTCTTAAATTCCACATATGAGTGAAATCATATGGTATTTGTCTTTCTCTGACTGATTTATTTTGCTTGGCATAATACCCTGTAGCATCATCTATGTCATTGCAAATGGCAAGATTTCATTTTATTTTATGGCTAAGTTATTCCACGATATGTCTATATCTGTATCTATATCTCACTTCTTCTTTATCCATTCATCCTTCTATGGACACTTGGGTTGCTTCCATAATTTGGCTATCATAAATAATGCTGCAATAAACAAAGGGGTGCAAGTATCTTTTCAAATTAGTGTTTTTGTATTCTTTGGATAAATACCCAGTACTGGAGTTATTGGATCAGATGGTAATTCTATTTTTAAGTTTTTGAGGAAACTCCATACTGTTTTTCATAGTGGCTGCACCAGTTTACATTCCCACCAACAGTGCAAGAGGGTACCTTTTTCTCCACATCCTTGCTAACACTTGTTTCTTGTGTTTTTGTTTTGAGAGAGAATACACGCAAACAGGGGAGGAAGGGCAGAGGGAGAGGGAGAATCTTAAGCATGCAGCCCAACACAGAGCTCCATCTCATGACCCTGAGATCATGAGCTGAGCCAAAATCAAGAGTTGGACACTTAACCACTCAGGTGCTCCTGTTTCTTCCATTTGATTTTAGCCATTATGATAGGTGTGAAGTAATAACTCATTGTGGTTTTGATTTGCATTTCCCTGATGATCAGTGATGTCGAGCATCTTTTTTTTTTTTTTAAAGATTTTATTTATTTATTTGACAGAGAGAGACACAGCGAGAGAGGGAACACAAGCAGGGGGAGTGGGAGAGGGAGAAGCAGGCTCCCTGCAGAGCAGGGAGCCTGATGCGGGGCTCGATGCGGGGCTCGATCCCAGGACCCTGGGATCATGACCTGAGCTGAAGGCAGTCGCTTAACCAACTGAGCCACCCAGGCGCCCGATGTCGAGCATCTTTTCGTGTTTCTGTTGGCCTCTCTAGCCCATTTTTAAATTGGGTTATTATTTTTTTGCTATCGAGTTGTAGGAGTTCCTTATATATTTTGCAGACTAACTCCTAATCAGGTATATGGTTTGCAATTTTTTTCTCCCATTCCATGTTGTTTCCTTTGCTGTGCGAAGCTTTTTAGTATGCTGTAGTCCTACTTGTTTTTGTTTTTGTTACCTCTGCCTTTGGTGTCGTAGCCATGAAGTCATTGCCAAGACCAATGTCATGAAGATTTTCCCCTGTTTTCTTCTAGGAGTTTTATAGTTTTAGTCTTATATTAAGTCTAATCCATTTTAAGTTGATTTTTATGTATACTGTAAGATAAGAGTCCAATTTTATTCTTTTGTGTGGGGATATCTGGTTTTCCCAACACCATTTGTTGAAGAGACCATCCTTTCTCAGTTGTGTATTTTTGGCATTCTCGTGGGAGATCAGTTAATTGTATATGCATTGATTTATTTGGGGGCTCTCTATTCTGTTACTTGACCTCTGCTTTGAAAGAATAGATCGGGAGGACTGAACTCAAAGTTGAGTGTAAACTCTCTCAAGACTCAAGTTTGAAAGAGCATATAGCATATAAAATATTTGTAGGTATGCAGGATGAGCTTTATGGATAAGTAACTATGCTAATTGTCATTTTAGTCATCTTTAGACTTCTTCCTACTACTCTACTGCTAAAGAATTAAATGGAGTGCTGCAGGTGAAATCCTTAAAATTATTTAAATTACTGTAACAAATTTGTAAGCTGCTCCTCCTTTCATTTATGAAAAAAATTGTGGCAACTAATAACAACAACAGGCACATATAATATTTAATATGTGCCAGATCCTCTTCTAACACTTTATATATTTGCTTAATCCTCATGGAATCCCATGAAATAGATGGTATTATCATCCTTATTACACAGTTGAGGAAACAGAGTAGATGAGACAATTTGCCCAAGTGGAAGGAACACAGAGCTGAGCTAGGCTGCCAGGCCATCTTGGCTCTGGAGTCTGTGCTCTACACTAGGGGACGGCAAACTTTGTCAAGGCCAGACAGCAAACGTAATAGGCTTTGTGGACCATGTAGTCTCCGTAGCAACTGCTCACTTCTGCCATTGTAGCATGTGAGCATCCAGAGACAATACACAAATGAATGGGTGTGTTTCAGTGCAATTTCATTTATAGACACTGAAATTTGAATTTCATATATCATGAAACATTATTCTTCATTTTATTTTTTTCCAACTCTTAAAATATGTACATATCATTTTTAGCTTCCTGTTATACAAAAACAGGAAGTGGGCCAGATTTGGCCCTTGGGTAGTAGGTTGCCAACCACTGCTAAGAATCCCTCTAGGATTCTGGCTATTTCTCTGGGAGAATAGCACCTTAGCAAATGATTTGCTGCTTTTAAGATAGAGCTTTGGGCAGCAGCAGCAGAGTCACACTGAGGAATGATGACCTCGCTGGGATAGGATCCGATGTTTAAAATGGCTTCTTCAGAGTCTTCCCTTTAGTCCAGCAAGAGGACCAAAAGGAACACTGTGAAACCCCAACTGGTCAGTCTCACCCTGTGTAGTAGTAGCTAGTGGGCCTGTTCAAGGACAAAACTGGATTGTCAAATACCCCCAGAAATCAGGAAAATTATTCAATAGGAACTCTACAAAAATAGAAGTGAATACAGGCAATTTACTTTTATGGTTTTGACACTCAGTCCAAAGGAAGCGGTGAAAGTGGAGGGAGAAATAAGCAACTTTTTGAAGTTCTTGCTAAATGTTGTACTAGATACTTCCTTCTGGTATTGCACTTAAAGAACATCACCTTCAAAAGGAGATGCAATTACTCACATTTTATGGACAAGGAAATTGAGGCATAAGTAACTTTCCCAAGGTTACATATCACGTCTCTGACCTCTGATCTACCTAACTCAAAATCATGGGCATTTTAAGATATGAAAAATTACAAAGATATTAAACCAAACTCACAATTTATTCCCTCATTGTACTGCTTCCTGAGGAATTAGGGTAGAGGTGGGACTGTAGGAAAAGAATTTTTAGAGGTAGAAAACCCCTCCAAAGGTCATAAGTGTCAGCCTTGGGCACAACCACACAAATCATCAGAGTAATGCTTACTTATTTCCTTCATTTCTAAATATAACCTGGAGAAATCGAGTCTGTTCCTTGTGTCTACTTTGATTTTGAACCCAATAAAAACCTCAGTGGAATAAGAACTCATCCTTATACCTTCATATCACAGAGTCCTAGATATGGACACTGCAACCCCCAGCTATTTAGAGAAACTCAGCAACAGAACACCCAAGCTATATAGTTAGAAGAGGGGTTCCTGAGGCACCTGGGTGGCTCAGTCCATTGAGCTACCGACTCTTGATTTCGGTTCAGGTCAGTTCGTGATCTCTGGAACCCTGAGTTGGGCTCTGCGCTCAGCGGAGGGTCTGCTTGGGATTCTCTCTCCCTCTCCCTGTGCCCCACCCCCTGCTCATGCTCTCTCTCTAGATATATATATGTATTTTTTTTTTCTTTAAGGAGAGGGGTTCCTAACTGCTATGGGCAGTGTGGGGAACTAGAATACTGTTACTGGGCTTAATTTACTAAGTGCTAGAGAAAGATTGTGGGAATTGGGCAGCCATACCACAATGGTTGAGGGGAGTGGCAGCAACATGGGTTAGGGAGAGAGCTATGCGAGGTTTGTAGATAATATGGGTCATTGTCATTTTGGCAAGTCACTGCAATCACAGATACCTTTGCTGTCATCATCTCTAACCATGCTGTTTCATGAAAAAGATGAAGGGGTAGGAGAAGGTGGGAAAAGGTAAAGGACTGGCCCAAGATCTTGTAGGCCAACCCTAGCCCGATTTCACTCTTTCCAAGTAAAGTTGTGGCATTATCTGAAAATGCTTCTCAGAGAGGATCTCATTCTCTTGTGGTATACCCTCCCCAATGCATCTTTATTCTGTTTTCAAGCCAAAAGGCAGTGTGGACTCTCTCTTTGTTTCTGGAAAAAATGTAATATAAAGTACGTGTGTAGATTCCAGTTATGGAATGAATATGTCACAGGGATGAAAGGCACAGCATAGGGAACAGGGACAATGGTACTGTAATAGTGTTTAGCTACGCTTGTGGTGAGCACAGCATAATGCATAGAGTGCTCCAGTTGCTGTGTTGTACACCTGAAACTAATGTAACATTGTGTGTCAACTATACTTTAATAAGAAAATAAAGTACTCCATAGAGCATCCAGGGGGTACTTCTTTGCTCAGATAAGGGGTGAAAGAAACACTCTAGCTCAGTAAATGTACTTGTTTCCCCATTTCCTGCAGTTGGATTGAGCCCACGTCTAACGTATCAGGAAGAAATGAGCAATAACATTTGCCGGATTAAGGTCTCAATTTTCTTTTAACTCTAATCTGGGTGTGTTACCTCATGATTTAAAGACCTCTGCCTTAGACAGAACTCAGATCTCAAAAAACGTGGAAATGATTGTTTGATAGCAACATGGGGCGCCAATAAATACTATCTCCATTTTCCTAAGATTGTTGGGGAAAAAATATGAAGACTAGGATCTTTTATTCTTTGGGAATAAAAGACACCCTTTTTCTCTAACTGCCCAGAATAAGAGCTCAATTAATCATGTAACTATGTAAGTCTTTTCAAGGGATAATAAAGTTTCCATCATTAATGTTTTATTGCTTGCATGAAAAGTATTTAATGCTTTCCTGGCACACTGTAGGTGATGAGTCATGAACCATACCTGTGCTGTAGGTTGTCTTTTTGTTGATTTCCCACCCACTCCTCCATGCCTCCACCCCCCCCACCCCACCCCCGCCCAGAAGCTTTCTAGTTTGTTATGGTCCTACTTTTTATTTTTTATTTGTGTTGCTTCTGTTTTAGGTGTCATATCCAAAAATTCATTACCAAAACCCATGTCAGGAGCTTTATTCCAGTGTTTTCTTCTAAGAGTTTCATGGTCTCAGTTCTCTACATGTAAATCTTTAATCCATTTTGAATTAATTTTTGTGAATAGTGTAAGATCTGGGTCGTTTCATTCTGTTACATGTGAATATATAATCATCTCAGCACTATTTATTGAAGAGACAATCTTTTCTCCTTTGAGTATTCTTGGCTCCCTTGTCAAATATTAGTTGACTAGTATATACCTGGGTTTATTTCTGTTCCATTGGTCCATTTGTCTGTTTTATACCAGCACCATACTGTTTTGATGATTAAAGCTTCATAGTACAGCTTGAAATCAGGAAGTGTGATGCTTCCTGCTTTGTTCTTCTTTCTCAGGATTTCTTTGGCTATTCAGGGTCTTTTGTGGTTCTGTATAAATTTTAGGAGTGTTTTTTCTACTAAAAAATGCCAGTGGAATCTTGATAGGAATTGCATTGAATCTACACATGGATTTTGATAATATTGACATTTTAACAGCATTAATTCTTCCAATCCATGAACATGGGATTCTTTCCCATTTATTTGTGTCTCCTTCAATTTCCTTCATCAGTGTTTTGTCTTCAGAGTAGATACCTTTCACCTCTGTAGTTAAATTTATCCTAAGTGTTTTATTTTTTTGATGCTATTGCAAATGGTATAGATTTATTTATTTATTTTTTTAGAAAATCTGTTGTTAGTGTACAGAAATGCTACTGACTTTTGTATGTTAATTTTGTATCATGCAACTTTACTGAATTCATTGCTTAGATCTAACAGTTTTTTTTGGTTGAGTCTTTAGGATCTTATATATATAAAATCATGTCATCTGCAAATAGAGACAATTTTACTTCTCCCTTTCCAATTCTAATACATTGTATTTCTTTTTCTTGCCTGATTGCTCTAGCTAGGACTTCCAGTACCATGTTAATTCAAGAGGAATGTTGAGAATGGGCACCCTTGTCTTTTGCCTGTATGCATTTTTTTTTAACCACAATTAAAAAATGAGCATATGACCTAATTCTGGCAATAAGATTGGAAGGGAATTTATGTGGGGGGCATCTAGAAAATGTTTGCTTGCTTTTAAGAAGGTGATATAAGTAGAAATGGCTGTCTGTAATTGTTACATCTATTTTATTGTTATTCTGAAGATAAATCCACCAACAGACTCTCGAAGCACATAAGGAGACCACTGAGTTACTGCATCTATAAAGTTGTCACACTTCAGAGTCAGTATTAAATGTTACTTACAGCATAGAAACATCTTCCATAAGAAACAGAATATTTCTAAACCATAATTTTATTTTTTAGGTTTTGGCAAGTTATCTTATATATATCTGTTAAAAAAAATAAACCTACATTAGACCTAAGAATTAATTTGTAGGGCGCCTGGGTGGCTCAGTTGGTTAAGCGACTGCCTTCGGCTCGGGTCATGATCCTGGAGTCCTGGGATCGAGTCCCGCATCGGGCTCCCTGCTCAGCGAGGAGCCTGCTTCTCCCTCTGACCCTCCCCCCTCTCATGTACTCTCTCTCTCATTCTCGCTCTCTCAAATAAATAAATCTTAAAAAAAAAAAGAATTAATTTGTAAATTAGGATTACTTATTTTAAAAATATAGAGAAGACTTCCATTTTATAAAGTCAGGTTTATTGAGGTATAATTTACAAACAGTAAAACCCCACTTTTTAAATATATAGTTTTTATTTTGACAAATGTATACTTCTTTATGGATTAGTCTCTATGACCATTTACCATGTAAAAAAATTATAAGGACATTGTCCTGATTTCAGCTTTTATTTGAGAAGAAAATTTTTCTCTAAATGGAGTAAAACTCTTTATATTTGTAGCTCCAAATTTACTTTAAAGGAGCTGTGAAGCAATCTGTAGAGATAGAGATGAGTCCAACTTAGATCAGTATCTTGAGTGTCCAAAAGTGTATCTTATTTTGCCTGTCATTTTTATTTGCAGTAACCTGGGACTTCTCTGGTTTTTGAGCTGAAAATCCTCAGTTCTGAGAAACTCTACAGTCCTGGGCAGACCAGGATAGTTGGTCACTCTAGGAAGGTTTCTCAACTTTGGAACTACTGACATGGTGGGTCAAAAAATTTGTTATTTTGGGGGACTGTCCTGTTTTGTAGGATGTTTGTAGCATCCATGGCCTCTACCCACTAGATACCAGTTAACACTCCCCACCTTCCAGTAGTCACAATCAAAAATGTCTCCAGACCTTGTCAAATGTACCTTGGGGGCAAAATCACGCAAGATAAGAACCACCGACCCAGATGCAAATGCCCTTACATCCCACAAATTTGAAATTCAAAATCTTATTCTTTGTTGCTGTTGTAAAGCAAAAACAGATTCTGCTATTTTTACCCGGGACTTAAAAACTCTGAGAGATTGCTTCTAGATTTCTTTCTCTTTGGGAGCTTCACCACCACCACCCCTACCACCCCCAGCCCAAACACACACGTTTTTAACATTGCAAATGACCTGACCTAAGCGATTATTCTAGATGCTTCTCCCCTGTAGGTTCTGGGAAGCTGCCTGTGTGGGTTGTGTCCATCTAATTCTCTGGATTCAAAGTTCTTTTGTTTGTTTCTTTGTTATTTCTAATTCATCTGTGCTTGCATAATCATACATATAATCATATTTGTACACATACTTATAGGATTAAATGTTCATGTGTTTTAGTGAGATGGAATTTTGCACACTTTTCTGCTTTTTGCCTTTCTCAATTAACAATACTACCTTGAAAGAAAGCCAAGATGAGTACAGCTTTAATTTATACTTTAAGGGGCGTCTGGGTGGCTCAGTCAGTTAAGCGTCTGCCTTGGGCTCAGGTCATGATCCTGGGATCAAGCCCCGCATTGGGTTCCTTGCTCAGCAGGGGAGCCTGCTTCTCCCTCTCCCTTTGCCTACCACTCCCCCTGCTTGTGCTCACTCACTCTCTCTCTCTGTCAAATAAATAAAATCTTTTTAAAAAACAAAAATAAAATAACTGTATCATATTCCATGGTGTGGATATACTATATTTAATGCACCATTCCTTTATTAGCTTTCTTGGCCTTAACATGTGATGTGATGATAAACATTTGTGTACATATATCCTTACTTTCTAATACTCTTCTTTCTACAGAGAGATTCCCAGAAGTAGGATTGCAGGATCAAAGGCTATTTCAGGTTTTAAGAGATTTGCCGGACAGATTTCAAGGAAAGTTGTAGTGGTTCACAGTTCTACTCATTCTGTTAGGAAAAAAAACCGCAAAACCAAAAACCTGTTTTCATAGATCCCTGATAGAAATGTGCTATTGTTCTGTTTACCTTTTGTAAATCTGATGGGAGTGAATTGATGTTTTGTTGATAGTTTACTTTGTATTTCCCCGACTAGTAGAGTTTAAACACTGTTTAATGTTTGTAGTCTGTTTCCATTTGCTGCTTTGTGAAAATTTCAACTTCTACCCTTTGACATTTTTCCCATTGGACATTTTTTTTACAAGTAAGAATTTGTGTTATGTCTCTGTCTGTATGTATATTTATTTATTTAAATATTTTATTCATTTATTTGACAGAGAGAGAGTACAAGTAGGCAGAGAGGCAAAGGGAGAGGGAGAAACTCGTTCCCCACTGAGCAGGGAGTCAGACCTGAGCCAAAGGCAGCCGCTTAACTGACTGAGCCACCCAGGTGCCCCTGTATGTATATTTATATCTGTATCTACATATGGACACATAACCTACCACTGTATCACTTTTAACTTTAATCTTTCCTAATAGTAATATTGACTGTCCTGCCCCTGTTTTACTTAATTTATATTTTTTTTGGTGTCTTTCTGCCTCTCCTTTTATTTTCAGCCTCTCTTTACCTGTTTTCTAGTTTTTTTCTTATCAACATCCTGCAGCCAGGTTTTGTTTCAACTGAATCTGGCTGAGTGTCTTTCTTTCTTTTCTTTTTTTTTTTTTTAAAGATTTTATTTATTTATTTGACAGAGAGAGACACAGTGAGAGAGGGAACACAAGCAAGGGGGAGTGGGAGAGGAAGAAGCAGGCTTCCCGCAGAGGAGAGAGCCCGATATGGGACTCGATCCCAGGACCCTGGGACCATGACCTGAGCCGAAGGCAGTTGCTTAACAACTGAGCCACCCAGGCGCCCCTGAGTGTCTTTCTTGATAGTATTTGTAAGAGTGTTTTTTTTTAAGATTCTATTTATTTATTTATTTATTTGAGAAAGAGCGGGAGTGAGAGAGCACAAGCTGGGGCGGGGGAGCAGCAGAGGGAGAGGGAGAAGCAGATGCCCCCCTCCGCAGCAGGGAGCCCGATGTGGGGCTCTATCCCAGGACCCTGGGATCATGATCTGAGTGGAAGGCAGCTGCTTAACCGACTGAGCCACCAGGGCCCCCAGTATTTGTAGGAGCATTATGTCTTGACCAATATTCTTGATATCTCTTCTATCATTCTTATGATTTATTTTTACTTGGGTGTTTACTGTTTCTTTTCCCCTGATTAATTTGTAAATGCCACTCTACTTTTCCATTTTCAGCACTTATAATTAGACATCTATTTCTCTTCTATTATTTGAAACATGATAACCAATCTTTCTCCCACCAGAATGCTCACTTTCCTCACTGTTCCCCAATACGATGAGATCTTTAGAATCATTTGTCATCCTTGCTCTGCAGCCAGCCTCCTTTGGTCCTATTTATAATGCCTTTACTTCTTTCCTATCCCAACCACCAGCTATGAGGAATTGCTGAGCACCTTTAGTGCTTTCTGTTCACAACTGTTGTTAAAATATCTCTGGCCATTGTGTCTCTTCTTTTTCAGTGCTCCTTGTTTTTCTTTATTTTCCATATCCTCAATTTATCATTATTAATTTAAATTTAACTGTATTTAAAGGATAGTTACTGGAAGATTTATTGCACATTACTCTTTTCCTCTCTTCTTCATAGGCTCTTATCTTGATTACTCTGTTCACATTCATTTGTTGTTGGAAATCTTTCCTTAAATCAGATGTATTTTTCTAAAATTTTGCATATCCACCAATCTATGGTCGTAATGGGATAATTGGAATGCAGTTCTTTTTTCTCACTCGTCTGTGTATGATATCAATCTATCTTCATTTTAAAATTAAAAAAGATTTTTAAAATTTTATTTAAAATTTTATTTTTTTAAATTCCAGTATAATTAATGTACAATGTTATAATAATTTCAGATGTACAATATAGTGATTCAGCAATTCTGTACATTATTCGGTGCTCATCACAGTAAGTGTACTCTTAATCCTCTTTGCCTATTTCACCCACCCCTCTATCCACCTTCCCTTTGTTCTCTATAGTTAAGACTCTTTTTTGGTTTGTCTCTTTTTTCTTTGTTCATTTGTTTTGTCTCTTAAATTTCACATATGAGTGCAGTCATATGGTATTTGTCTCTCTGACTGACTTATTTCACTTAGCATTATACTCTTCAGCTCTCTGACAAGATTTCATTCTTTTTTTTTAAGACTTTATTTATTTATTTGAGAGAGAGAGTGAGTGAGTGAGAGAGAGAGCACAAGCCAGTGGGGAGAGGAAGAAGGAGAGGGAGAAGCAGACTCTCCCCTGAGCAGGGAGCCCAATGCCGGGCTCAATCCCAGGACCTGAGGATCATCAGATGTTAGTTAAACATCAAAGGCAGATGTTTAACTAACTGAGCCACCCAGATGCCCCATTTTTCTTTCTTTTTTTTTAAAGATTTTATTCATTTTTTGAAAAAGAGAGAGACAGCGAGAGAGGGAACACAAGCGGGGGGAGTGGGAGAGGGAGAAGCAGACTCCCCGCTGAGCAGGGAGCCCGACACGGGACTCCATCCCAGGACCCTGGCATGACCTGAGCTGAAGGCAGATGCTTAACAGACTGAGCCACCCAGGCGCCCGATTTCATTCTTTTTTATAGCTGAGTAATATACATACATGTATATGTATATGTGTGTGTGTGTGTGTGTGTGTATCTATCTATTTTTACCCATTCATCAATCAGTGGACATTTGGGCTGCTTCCATATCTTGGCTATTGTAAATAACACTGCAGTAAACATAGGGGTGCAAATATCTTTCCAAATTTGTGTTTTTGTATTCTTTGGATAAATGCCTAGTAGTAGAATTACTGGATCACGTGGTAGTTCTATTTTTAACTTTTTGAGGAACCTCCATACTGTTTTCCACAGTGGCTGCACCAGTTTGCCTTCCTACCAACACTGCAAGAAGCTTCCTTTTTCTCCATATCCTCACCAACACCTGCTATTTCTTGTGTTTTTTTCTCGTTGTGCTTTTGATTTTAGCTATTCTGACAGGCGTGAGGTGATATCTCATTGTAATTTTGATTTGCATTTCCCTGATGGTGAGTGATGGTATCTTTTCATGTGTCTGTTGGCCACCTGTATGTCTTCTACAGA